>NC_135395.1:1100801-1409952 GCF_051989625.1 Stigmatopora argus | reverse complement strand
CCGGCCTGTGTAAGAGTCACAACTACTATGGCCGTTTACCCGGCCTGTGTAAGAGTCACAACTACTATCGCCGTTTACCCGGCTTGTGTAAGAGTCACATCTACTATCGCCGTTTACCCGGCCTGTGTAAGAGTCACAACTACTATGGCCGTTTACCCGGCCTGTGTAAGAGTCACAACTACTATGGCCGTTTACCCGGCCTGTGTAAGAGTCACAACTACTATCGCCGTTTACCCGGCCTGTGTAAGAGTCACATCTACTATCGCCGTTTACCCGGCCTGTGTAAGAGTCACAACTACTATGGCCGTTTACCCGGCCTGTGTAAGAGTCACAACTACTATGGCCGTTTACCCGGCCTGTGTAAGAGTCACAACTACTATCGCCGTTTACCCGGCCTGTGTAAGTGTCACATCTACTATCGCCGTTTACCCGGCCTGTGTAAGAGTCACAACTACTATGGCCGTTTACCCGGCCTGTGTAAGAGTCACAACTACTATGGCCGTTTACCCGGCCTGTGTAAGAGTCACAACTACTATCGCCGTTTACCCGGCCTGTGTAAGAGTCACATCTACTATCGCCGTTTACCCGGCCTGTGTAAGAGTCACAACTACTATGGCCGTTTACCCGGCCTGTGTAAGAGTCACAACTACTATGGCCGTTTACCCGGCCTGTGTAAGAGTCACAACTACTATCGCCGTTTACCCGGCCTGTGTAAGAGTCACATCTACTATCGCCGTTTACCCGGCTTGTGTAAGAGTCACAACTACTATGGCCGTTTACCCGGCCTGTGTAAGAGTCACAACTACTATGGCCGTTTACCCGGCCTGTGTAAGAGTCACAACTACTATCGCCGTTTACCCGGCCTGTGTAAGAGTCATCTACTATCGCCGTTTACCCGGCCTGTGTAAGAGTCACAACTACTATGGCCGTTTACCCGGCCTGTGTAAGAGTCACAACTACTATGGCCGTTTACCCGGCCTGTGTAAGAGTCACAACTACTATCGCCGTTTACCCGGCCTGTGTAAGAGTCACATCTACTATCGCCGTTTACCCGGCCTGTGTAAGAGTCACAACTACTATGGCCGTTTACCCGGCCTGTGTAAGAGTCACATCTACTATCGCCGTTTACCCGGCCTGTGTAAGAGTCATCTACTATCGCCGTTTACCCGGCCTGTGTAAGAGTCACAACTACTATGGCCGTTTACCCGGCCTGTGTAAGAGTCACAACTACTATCGCCGTTTACCCGGCCTGTGTAAGAGTCACATCTACTATCGCCGTTTACCCGGCCTGTGTAAGAGTCACAACTACTATGGCCGTTTACCCGGCCTGTGTAAGAGTCACAACTACTATGGCCGTTTACCCGGCCTGTGTAAGAGTCCCCTGCAACCAAACGAACTGTCGGAGACACAATTCTACAATGGACATAGTGTAAAATGGTCCAATTCAAGTAAGTTATTCATTTGGCATCAATCGAAGTGATAGAAATCAAGTTTTAATGAAAATTATCAAACTCGGCCAAAACATGCTTTTCAGCCCCTGAAAAGCACATTTTGGCCATAAAAACTGAATATGTCCCCTGCAACCAAACGAACTGTCAGAGACACAAATCTACAATTGACATAGTGTAAAATGGTCCAATTCAAGTAAGTTATTCATTTGGCATCATTCGAAGTGATAGAAATTAAGTTTTAATGAAAATTATCATACTCTGCCAAAACATGCTTTTCAGCCTCTGAAAAGCACATTTTGGCCATAAAAACTGAAAATGTCCCCTGCAACCAAACGAACTGTCGGAGACACAAATCTACAATGGACATAGTGTAAAATGGTCCAATTCAAGTAACTTATTCATTTGGCATCATTCGAAGTGATAGAAATCAAGTTTTAATGAAAATTATCATACTCGGCCAAAACATGCTTTTCAGCCTCTGAAAAGCACATTTAGGCCATAAAAACTGAATATGTCCCCTGCAACGAAATGAACTGTCAGAGACACAAATCTACAATGGACATAGTGTAAAATGGTCCAATTCAAGTAAGTTATTCATTTGGCATCATTCGACGTGATAGAAATCAAGTTTTAATGAAAATTATCATACTCGGCCAAAACATGCTTTTCAGCCCCTGAAAAGCACATTTTGGCCATAAAAACTGAATATGTCCCCTGCAACGAAATGAACTGTCAGAGACACAAATCTACAATGGACATAGTGTAAAATGGTCCAATTCAAGTAAGTTATTCATTTGGCATCATTCGAAGTGATAGAAATCAAGTTTTAATGAAAATTACCATACTCGGCCAAAACATGCTTTTCAGCCTCTGAAAAGCACATTTTGGCCATAAAAACTGAAAATGTCCCCTGCAACCAAACGAACTGTCGGAGACACAAATCTACAATGGACATAGTGTAAAATGGTCCAATTCAAGTAAGTTATTCATTTGGCATCAATCGAAGTGATAGAAATCAAGTTTTAATGAAAATTATCAAACTCGGCCAAAACATGCTTTTCAGCCCCTGAAAAGCACATTTTGGCCATAAAAACTGAATATGTCCCCTGCAACCAAACGAACTGTCAGAGACACAAATCTACAATGGACATAGTGTAAAATGGTCCAATTCAAGTATGTTATTCATTTGGCATCATTCGAAGTGATAGAAATTAAGTTTTAATGAAAATTATCATACTCTGCCAAAACATGCTTTTCAGCCTCTGAAAAGCACATTTTGGCCATAAAAACTGAAAATGTCCCCTGCAACCAAACGAACTGCCGGAGACACAAATCTACAATGGACATAGTGTAAAATGGTCCAATTCAAGTAAGTTATTCATTTGGCATCATTCGAAGTGATAGAAATCAAGTTTTAATGAAAATTATCATACTCGGCCAAAACATGCTTTTCAGCCCCTGAAAAGCACATTTTGGCCATAAAAACTGAATATGTCCCCTGCAACCAAACGAACTGTCAGAGACACAAATCTACAATGGACATAGTGTAAAATGGTCCAATTCAAGTAAGTTATTCATTTGGCATCATTCGAAGTGATAGAAATCACGTTTTAATGAAAATTATCATACTCGGCCAAAACATGCTTTTCAGCCCCTGAAAAGCACATTTTGGCCATAAAAACTGAATATGTCCCCTGCAACCAAACGAACTGTCGGAGACACAAATCTACAATGGACATAGTGTAAAATGGTCCAATTCAAGTAAGTTATTCATTTGGCATCATTCGAATGGATAGAAATCAAGTTTTAATGAAAATTATCATACTCGGCCAAAACATGCTTTTCAGCCTCTGAAAAGCACATTTTGGCCATAAAAACTGAAAATGTCCCCTGCAACCAAACGAACTGTCGGAGACACAAATCTACAATGGACATAGTGTAAAATGGTCCAATTCAAGTAAGTTATTCATTTGGCATCATTCGAATGGATAGAAATCAAGTTTTAATGAAAATTATCATACTCTGCCAAAACGTGCTTTTCAGCCCCTGAAAAGCACGTTTTGGCCATAAAAACTGAATATGTCCCCTGCAACCAAACGAACTGTCGGAGACACAAATCTACAATGGACATAGTGTAAAATGGTCCAATTCAAGTAAGTTATTCATTTGGCATCAATCGAAGTGATAGAAATCAAGTTTTAATGAAAATTATCATACTCTGCCAAAACATGCTTTTCAGCCTCTGAAAAGCACATTTTGGCCATAAAAACTGAAAATGTCCCCTGCAACCAAACGAACTGTCGGAGACACAAATCTACAATGGACATAGGTAAAATGGTCCAATTCAAGTAAGTTATTCATTTGGCATCATTCGAAGTGATAGAAATTAAGTTTTAATGAAAATCATCATACTCGGCCAAAACATGCTTTTCAGCCCCTGAAAAGCACATTTTGGCCATAAAAACTGAAATTGTCCCCTGCAACCAAACAAAATGTCGGAGACACAAATCTACAATTGACATAGTCTAAAATGGTCCAATTCAAGTAAGTTATTCATTTGGCATCATTCGAAGTGATAGAAATCAAGTTTTAATGAAAATTATCATACTCTGCCAAAACGTGCTTTTCAGCCCCTGAAAAGCACATTTTGGCCATAAAAACTGAATATGTCCCCTGCAACGAAATGAACTGTCAGAGACACAAATCTACAATGGACATAGTGTAAAATGGTCCAATTCAAGTAAGTTATTCATTTGGCATCATTCGACGTGATAGAAATCAAGTTTTAATGAAAATTATCATACTCGGCCAAAACATGCTTTTCAGCCCCTGAAAAGCACATTTTGGCCATAAAAACTGAATATGTCCCCTGCAACCAAACGAACTGTCAGAGACACAAATCTACAATGGACATAGTCTAAAATGTTCCAATTCAAGTAAGTTATTCATTTGGCATCATTCGAAGTGATAGAAATCAAGTTTTAATGAAAATTATCATACTCTGCCAAAACGTGCTTTTCAGCCCCTGAAAAGCACATTTTGGCCATAAAAACTGAATATGTCCCCTGCAACGAAATGAACTGTCAGAGACACAAATCTACAATGGTCATAGTGTAAAATGGTCAAATTCAAGTAAGTTATTCATTTGGCATCATTCGAAGTGATAGAAATTAAGTTTTAATGAAAATCATCATACTCGGCCAAAACATGCTTTTCAGCCCCTGAAAAGCACATTTTGGCCATAAAAACTGAAAATGTCCCCTGCAACCAAACGAACTGTCGGAGACACAAATCTACAATTGACATAGTCTAAAATGGTCCAATTCAAGTAAGTTATTCATTTGGCATCATTCGAAGTGATAGAAATCAAGTTTTAATGAAAATTATCATACTCTGCCAAAACGTGCTTTTCAGCCCCTGAAAAGCACATTTTGGCCATAAAAACTGAATATGTCCCCTGCAACGAAATGAACTGTCAGAGACACAAATCTACAATGGACATAGTGTAAAATGGTCCAATTCAAGTAAGTTATTCATTTGGCATCATTCGACGTGATAGAAATCAAGTTTTAATGAAAATTATCATTGTTATGATCGGGGAGTGGAAGACCCCAAAGCAGGCGAGGGCTGTGAGTCTGGTTCTCGAATCTTTATTAGAATGATCCAAGTGGAAGGCCAGGCGCCTGAAGGGATGGCGTCGGCGCGTCGTTAGTCGTATCCGTGGTCGTGGAGGCCGAGGGTAGTTGGAATCCTGGGAGCAAAACAAGAGGTCGTATATCAATGAAGGAAGGCGAGAAAATACAAGAGGGTACCTCACTGTGAGCAGATCAGACGATCCCGCAGCGTGGTCCTGTTCCAGGTGGCCTTAAATACTCCTCACTGGCTAATGACTCACACCTGGCAGCCCTCGAGTCATTAGAGGCAGGGCCTGTGGTTGGGTGGCGGGCGCAACCAGCCACCAATCTCGTCTGGGGCCTGACAGTACCTCCCCCCCTACGCGGGCCACCTGGCCCGCGACGAAGGGCCCCCGGGTGTTCCCGGTGGAAGTCCCTGACGAGGTCCCCGGCGAGGATGTGGCGGGCAGGAACCCAGCTACGCTCCTCAGGACCATACCCCTTCCAGTCCACCAGGTAGTGCAGGCCGCGACCCCGGCGGCGGACGTCCAAAAGGCGTTCTACCAGAAACGCCGGGCCCCCCTCGATCATCAGCGGAGGGGGTGGGGGAGGGTTAGGGGGGGACAGAGGACTTGTCTTGACCGGCTTGATCTGGGAAACGTGGAAGGTGGGGTGGATGCGGAGGGGGGGTGGGAGCTTGAGGCGCACGGCACATGGGTTTATTATCCGTTCGATCTTGTAGGGGCCGATGAAGCGGGGAGACAGCTTCCGGGACTTGGTCTTTAAGGGGAGATCACGGGTGGACAGCCAAACCTCTTGACCCACGACGTAGGCTGGTGCGGGGGCACGGTGGCGGTTGGCCTGCCCTTGGGCACGGTCGGAAGCAAGCTGAAGCGCGGCCCGGGCCCTCTCCCAGATACGGCAACATCTGGTTATGTGGGCCTGGACGGAGGGCACGGCAATCTCCGCCTCCAGGGAAGGGAATGCGGGGGGTTGGTAGCCTAGGGAGCACTCGAAAGGGGATAGGTTGGAGGAGGCGTTAGGGTGGGAATTGTGGGCATATTCTATCCAGGGCAGATGTTCACTCCAAGTGGTCGGGTCGGCATGGGTGGCGCAGCGAATTGCTGCCTCCAACTGCTGATTCGTGCGCTCACACTGACCGTTAGACTGTGGATGATATCCCGAGGAGAGGCTTGCGGTGATCTTCAGGGCTGAACAGAAGGCAGACCAGACATGTGAAGTGAACTGTGGACCCCGGTCGGAAACGATGTCGGCCGGAATTCCATGCAGGCGGAAAACATGCTGCGTGAGGAGGTTGGCTGTCTCCTGGGCTGAGGGTAGTTTTCGGAGGGCGATGAAGTGGGCCGCCTTGGAAAAACGGTTGACTATGGTGAGTATGGTGGTGTTACCCTGGGACTTGGGAAGGCCCGTAACGAAGTCGACCGCAATATGAGACCAGGGACGACTAGGAATCTGGAGTGGGAGGAGTAGACCGGAGCTTGGCTTGGTGGAGGACTTGTTGCGTGCACACACCTGGCAGGCAGATACGAAAGACTGCGTATCTGCCCTTAATGTCGGCCACCAAAAGCGTTGGCGCAATACCGCCTGTGTGCGGGCAACCCCTGGGTGGCAGGTCAGGCGGGAGGTGTGGGCCCATTCAAGTACCTTGGACCGCATTGAAGTCGGAACATACAGGACCCTCTGCGTACCTCTTCTTGGGTCTGGCTCCAGCTCTTGGGCCCTCACTACCTCGGCTTCCAGCCCCGTCCTCATGCTAGCCACCCTGCAGGAGGGGGGTAGGATCGTTGGGGGCTCCTCCTCCGAATCCGGGGACTGAAAAACACGGGATAGCGCATCCGACTTCCCATTCCTGGAACCTGGGATATAGTTAAGTGTGAAATTAAATCTACTGAAAAACATGGTCCACCTGGCCTGGCGAGGGTTTAGCCTCCGGGCCGACCAGAGATATTGCAGGTTCTTGTGGTCAGTCAGAACCGTGAACGGCTGGCTAGCCCCCTCGAGGTGGTGACGCCACTCCTCCAGGGCCATCTTCACCGCGAGCAGTTCCCTGTCACCAATGCCGTAGTTGCGTTCAGCTGGAGACAGCCTACGGGAAAAGAAGTCGCAGGGGTGCATCTTCCCATCCGCCTGTTTGCGCTGGGAGAGGACAGCGCCGACCCCCACCTCCGAGGCGTCGACCTCCACCTGGAACTGCAACTTAGGATCGGGGTGGGCGAGGACGGGAGCAACAGTGAAACGGGACTTCAGGTCACTGAATGTCGCCTCCGCTGCGTCTGACCAACAAAACGGGAGTTTCGTGGATGTGAGTGCTGTGAGGGGTGCGGCGACGCGGCTATAGTTCCTGATGAAACGTCTGTAGTAGTTAGCGAACCCCAAAAAACGTTGCAACTCCCTTCTCCCCTTGGGCCTGGGCCACTGAGTAACGGCCTCCACCTTCTTGGCATCCATCCGCATCTCCCCGGCGGCCACCACGTACCCCAGAAAGGTGGTCTCCGAGACATGAAACTCGCACTTTTCAGCCTTGGCGAATAGACGGTTCTCTAGGAGGCGTTGCAACACCTGGCGCACATGCTGCACATGCTCCTCGAGGCTTCGTGAAAAAATCAAAATGTCATCCAGGTAAACAAATACAAATCGGTTCAACAAGTCCCGGAGGACGTCATTGATCAGGGACTGGAACACCCCCGGGGCATTGCAGAGCCCAAAAGGCATTACCAGATATTCGAAATGTCCCTGGGGGGTGGAAAAGGCCGTCTTCCATTCGTCCCCCTCCCGAATCCGGACTAGATGGTATGCATTTCGGAGGTCTAGTTTAGTAAAAATGCAAGCGCCATGTAGCGGGGTAAAAGCCGAGTCGATGAGTGGCAACGGGTACGCGTTCCTGACCGTGATCTCATTCAGGCCTCGGTAGTCGACACAGGGGCGCAGCGAGCCGTCCTTCTTGTCGACAAAAAAAAACCCGCCCCGACGGGGGAGGAGGAAGGGCGAATCTGTCCAGATGCCAACGCCTGGGAGATGTAGTTATCCAGTGCCTCCCGCTCCGGCCTGGAGATGTTGTAGAGCCGGCGCCTAGGAAGGGAAGCACCAGGCAATAAGTCAATGGCACAGTCATAAGGGCGATATGGGGGGAGTGCTGAGGCCTGGTCCTCGCTAAACACCCGTGAAAGGTCCCGATAGCACTCGGGCACTGTTGATAGGTCAGGGGCATCCTTCCTCGGCGGTGACACTGGGGGTACGTGGGCTGCCTGGAGGCACTTGGTATGGCATGCCGGGCTCCAGGCTACCACGTTGGGTCCCCCCCAGTCGATCACCGGATTGTGCTCTCTTAACCACGGTAGGCCCAGAACAATAGACGCCTCCGGGCAGTCCAAGAGGTAGAAGCACGCCATCTCCTGGTGATTACCGGATAGGCGGAGTAGAACAGGGTCCGTCCGTCGCTCCACTCTGCCTAGGGAACGCCCATCCAGTGCCGTTATACTTAGGGGTCTCTCAATAACCCGAGTCCCGATGCCCAGCTTAGCGGCCACGGAGCGGTCGATAAAACTCTCGTCCGCACCGCAGTCGATCAGGGCAGTGGTGGTGTGATCTCTTCCCCCCCAAGAAAGAGATGCTGGTAAAACAAATCGACGGGAGGCTTCCCCAACTGCCAGGCTCACCATGACCTCCCTTCCTACTGGTGAGCCCTTGCTTTTACCGGGCGGGCAGGGCATGATGGCGAGAGATGGCCCCCCTTGCCGCAATAGAAGCATAGGACCTGCCGGCGGCGTCGCGGGCGTTCCTCCTCGGACGCTCCAGCGCGACCAATTTGCATGGGTTCTGACGTCACCACAGGAGGGGGAGGCGCAGCCGCTGCGGGGGAACCCGGAAGCAGGCGCCGAAGTCCAACCATGGCGCCCACCTGCGAGTCACCTCGCTGCTGCCCTCGTTGTCTCTCTAGTTGGCTGTCGATCCGGATGGCCAATTCCACGAGCGCGTCGAGAGACCCTGGTTCCTCTCGGATCGCCAGCTCCTCCCGCATCTCCACATTCAGCCCCTCCAGAAATGCGTCCTGGAGGGCGGAGTCATTAAAGGCACTCTCGGCGGCTAAAATGCGGAATTCGACCGAGTATTTTGCGACGCTCCGGACGCCTTGTCTGAGAGCTCTTAAGCGCCCGGCTGCCTCCCGGCCGCCCACCGGGTGGTCGAAGATCTTTCGCATCTCTGCGGTAAATAAGTCGTAGGAGGTACAAATGTGGGAGCACCGCTCCCATTCGGCGCTCGCCCAGGCTAGGGCCTCATCACGAAGGCAGCCGATCAGGAAAGCGATCTTGGCTCGGTCCGAGGTGTAGGTGAGGCTTGGTTGTTCAAACACCAACTGGCATTGAACCAGGAAGCGCCGGCATGCGCCGAGATCTCCACCGTAGGAGGTGGGTGGGGGGGCCTTAAGTCCCTGTTGCGGTGATATCGGTGTTACCAGGGGAGCGGCTGGGGTTAGCTGTGCACTTGGTGAGTGAGGCAAAGAATTGAGTAGTGCTCGTATGTCATCCAGGGTCTCAGCCATGCTCGATACCTTAGAACAGAGGTACGCAATAGCTTGGGTATGCTGTTCCACGACCTGCGAAATTGGGTCGGCGGGGGCCTGGCCTGCGCCCGCGGGGTCCATCGTTGGCGGGATCGTGCTGTTATGATCGGGGAGTGGAAGACCCCAAAGCAGGCGAGGGCTGTGAGTCTGGTTCTCGAATCTTTATTAGAATGATCCAAGTGGAAGGCCAGGCGCCTGAGGGGATGGCGTCGGCGCGTCGTTAGTCGTATCCGTGGTCGTGGAGGCCGAGGGTAGTTGGAATCCTGGGAGCAAAACAAGAGGTCGTATATCAATGAAGGAAGGCGAGAAAATACAAGAGGGTACCTCACTGTGAGCAGATCAGACGATCCCGCAGCGTGGTCCTGTTCCAGGTGGCCTTAAATACTCCTCACTGGCTAATGACTCACACCTGGCAGCCCTCGAGTCATTAGAGGCAGGGCCTGTGGTTGGGTGGCGGGCGCAACCAGCCACCAATCTCGTCTGGGGCCTGACAATCATACTCGGCCAAAACATGCTTTTCAGCCCCTGAAAAGCACATTTTGGCCATAAAAACTGAATATGTCCCCTGCAACCAAACGAACTGTCAGAGACACAAATCTACAATGGACATAGTGTAAAATGGTCCAATTCAAGTAAGTTATTCATTTGGCATCATTCGAATGGATAGAAATCAAGTTTTAATGAAAATTATCATATTCTGCCAAAACGTGCTTTTCAGCCCCTGAAAAGCACATTTTGGCCATAAAAACTGAAAATGTCCCCTGCAACCAAACGAACTGTCGGAGACACAAATCTACAATGGACATAGTGTAAAATGGTCCAATTCAAGTAAGTTATTCATTTGGCATCAATCGAAGTGATAGAAATCAAGTTTTAATGAAAATTATCAAACTCGGCCAAAACATGCTTTTCAGCCCCTGAAAAGCACATTTTGGCCATAAAAACTGAATATGTCCCCTGCAACCAAACGAACTGTCAGAGACACAAATCTACAATGGACATAGTGTAAAATGGTCCAATTCAAGTAAGTTATTCATTTGGCATCATTCGAATGGATAGAAATCAAGTTTTAATGAAAATTATCATATTCTGCCAAAACGTGCTTTTCAGCCCCTGAAAAGCACATTTTGGCCATAAAAACTGAAAATGTCCCCTGCAACCAAACGAACTGTCGGAGACACAAATCTACAATGGACATAGTGTAAAATGGTCCAATTCAAGTAAGTTATTCATTTGGCATCAATCGAAGTGATAGAAATCAAGTTTTAATGAAAATTATCAAACTCGGCCAAAACATGCTTTTCAGCCCCTGAAAAGCACATTTTGGCCATAAAAACTGAATATGTCCCCTGCAACCAAACGAACTGTCAGAGACACAAATCTACAATGGACATAGTGTAAAATGGTCCAATTCAAGTATGTTATTCATTTGGCATCATTCGAAGTGATAGAAATTAAGTTTTAATGAAAATTATCATACTCTGCCAAAACATGCTTTTCAGCCTCTGAAAAGCACATTTTGGCCATAAAAACTGAAAATGTCCCCTGCAACCAAACGAACTGTCGGAGACACAAATCTACAATGGACATAGTGTAAAATGGTCCAATTCAAGTAAGTTATTCATTTGGCATCATTCGAAGTGATAGAAATCAAGTTTTAATGAAAATTATCATACTCGGCCAAAACATGCTTTTCAGCCTCTGAAAAGCACATTTTGGCCATAAAAACTGAATACGTCCCCTGCAACCAAACGAACTGTCAGAGACACAAATCTACAATGGACATAGTGTAAAATGGTCTAATTCAAGTAAGTTATTCATTTGGCATCAATCGAAGTGATAGAAATCAAGTTTTAATGAAAATTATCAAACTCGGCCAAAACATGCTTTTCAGCCCCTGAAAAGCACATTTTGGCCATAAAAACTGAATATGTCCCCTGCAACCAAACGAACTGTCAGAGACACAAATCTACAATGGACATAGTGTAAAATGGTCCAATTCAAGTAAGTTATTCATTTGGCATCATTCGAAGTGATAGAAATCAAGTTTTAATGAAAATTATCAAACTCGGCCAAAACATGCTTTTCAGCCCCTGAAAAGCACATTTTGGCCATAAAAACTGAATATGTCCCCTGCAACCAAACGAACTGTCAGAGACACAAATCTACAATGGACATAGTGTAAAATGGTCCAATTCAAGTAAGTTATTCATTTGGCATCATTCGAAGTGATAGAAATCAAGTTTTAATGAAAATTATCATACTCGGCCAAAACATGCTTTTCAGCCCCTGAAAAGCACATTTTGGCCATAAAAACTGAATATGTCCCCTGCAACCAAACGAACTGTCAGAGACACAAATCTACAATGGACAAAGTGTAAAATGGTCCAATTCAAGTAAGTTATTCATTTGGCATCATTCGACGTGATAGAAATCAAGTTTTAATGAAAATTATCATACTCGGCCAAAACATGCTTTTCAGCCCCTTAAAAGCACATTTTGGCCATAAAAACTGAATATGTCCCCTGCAACCAAACGAACTGTCAGAGACACAAATCTACAATGGACATAGTCTAAAATGTTCCAATTCAAGTAAGTTATTCATTTGGCATCATTCGAAGTGATAGAAATCAAGTTTTAATGAAAATTATCATACTCTGCCAAAACGTGCTTTTCAGCCCCTGAAAAGCACATTTTGGCCATAAAAACTGAATATGTCCCCTGCAACGAAATGAACTGTCAGAGACACAAATCTACAATGGACATAGTGTAAAATGGTCCAATTCAAGTAAGTTATTCATTTGGCATCATTCGAAGTGATAGAAATTAAGTTTTAATGAAAAACATCATACTCGGCCAAAACATGCTTTTCAGCCCCTGAAAAGCACATTTTGGCCATAAAAACTGAAAATGTCCCCTGCAACAAAACGAACTGTCGGAGACACAAATCTACAATTGACATAGTCTAAAATGGTCCAATTCAAGTAAGTTATTCATTTGGCATCATTCGAAGTGATAGAAATCAAGTTTTAATGAAAATTATCATACTCTGCCAAAACGTGCTTTTCAGCCCCTGAAAAGCACATTTTGGCCATAAAAACTGAATATGTCCCCTGCAACGAAATGAACTGTCAGAGACACAAATCTACAATGGACATAGTGTAAAATGGTCCAATTCAAGTAAGTTATTCATTTGGCATCATTCGACGTGATAGAAATCAAGTTTTAATGAAAATTATCATACTCGGCCAAAACATGCTTTTCAGCCCCTGAAAAGCACATTTTGGCCATAAAAACTGAATATGTCCCCTGCAACCAAACGAACTGTCAGAGACACAAATCTACAATGGACATAGTGTAAAATGGTCCAATTCAAGTAAGTTATTCATTTGGCATCATTCGAATGGATAGAAATCAAGTTTTAATGAAAATTATCATATTCTGCCAAAACGTGCTTTTCAGCCCCTGAAAAGCACATTTTGGCCATAAAAACTGAAAATGTCCCCTGCAACCAAACGAACTGTCGGAGACACAAATCTACAATGGACATAGTGTAAAATGGTCCAATTCAAGTAAGTTATTCATTTGGCATCATTCGAAGTGATAGAAATCAAGTTTTAATGAAAATTATCATACTCGGCCAAAACATGCTTTTCAGCCTCTGAAAAGCACATTTTGGCCATAAAAACTGAATATGTCCCCTGCAACCAAACGAACTGTCAGAGACACAAATCTACAATGGACATAGTGTAAAATGGTCCAATTCAAGTAAGTTATTCATTTGGCATCATTCGAAGTGATAGAAATCAAGTTTTAATGAAAATTATCATACTCGGCCAAAACATGCTTTTCAGCCCCTGAAAAGCACATTTTGGCCATAAAAACTGAATATGTCCCCTGCAACCAAACGAACTGTCAGAGACACAAATCTACAATGGACATAGTGTAAAATGGTCCAATTCAAGTAAGTTATTCATTTGGCATCATTCGAAGTGATAGAAATTAAGTTTTAATGTAAATTATCATACTCGGCCAAAACATGCTTTTCAGCCCCTGAAAAGCACATTTTGGCCTTAAAAACTGAATATGTCCCCTGCAACCAAACGAACTGTCAGAGACACAAATCTACAATGGACATAGTGTAAAATGGTCCAATTCAAGCAAATTATTCATTTGGCATCATTCGAAGTGATAGAAATCAAGTTTTAATGAAAATTATCATCCTCGGCCAAAACATGCTTTTCAGCCTCTGAAAAGCACATTTTGGCCATAAAAACTGAAAATGTCCCCTGCAACCAAACGAACTGTCGGAGACACAAATCTACAATGGACATAGTGTAAAATGGTCCAATTCAAGTAAGTTATTCATTTGGCATCATTCGAATGGATAGAAATCAAGTTTTAATGAAAATTATCATACTCGGCCAAAACATGCTTTTCAGCCCCTGAAAAGCACATTTTGGCCTTAAAAACTGAATATGTCCCCTGCAACCAAACGAACTGTCGAGACACAAATCTACAATGGACATAGTGTAAAATGGTCCAATTCAAGCAAATTATTCATTTGGCATCATTCGAAGTGATAGAAATCAAGTTTTAATGAAAATTATCATACTCGGCCAAAACATGCTTTTCAGCCTCTGAAAAGCACATTTTGGCCATAAAAACTGAAAATGTCCCCTGCAACCAAACGAACTGTCGGAGACACAAATCTACAATGGACATAGTGTAAAATGGTCCAATTCAAGTAAGTTATTCATTTGGCATCATTCGAAGTGATAGAAATCAAGTTTTAATGAAAATTATCATACTCGGCCAAAACATGCTTTTCAGCCTCTGAAAAGCACATTTTGGCCATAAAATCTGAAAATGTCCCCTGCAACCAAACGAACTGTCGGAGACACAAATCTACAATGGACATAGTGTAAAATGGTCCAATTCAAGTAAGTTATTCATTTGGCATCAATCGAAGTGATAGAAATCAAGTTTTAATGAAAATTATCAAACTCGGCCAAAACATGCTTTTCAGCCCCTGAAAAGCACATTTTGGCCATAAAAACTGAATATGTCCCCTGCAACGAAATGAACTGTCAGAGACACAAATCTACAATGGACATAGTGTAAAATGGTCCAATTCAAGTAAGTTATTCATTTGGCATCATTCGAAGTGATAGAAATCAAGTTTTAATGAAAATTATCATACTCGGCCAAAACATGCTTTTCAGCCTCTGAAAAGCACATTTTGGCCATAAAAACTGAATATGTCCCCTGCAACCAAACGAACTGTCAGAGACACAAATCTACAATGGACATAGTGTAAAATGGTCCAATTCAAGTAAGTTATTCATTTGGCATCATTCGAAGTGATAGAAATCAAGTTTTAATGAAAATTATCATACTCGGCCAAAACATGCTTTTCAGCCCCTGAAAAGCACATTTTGGCCATAAAAACTGAATATGTCCCCTGCAACCAAACGAACTGTCAGAGACACAAATCTACAATGGACATAGTGTAAAATGGTCCAATTCAAGTAAGTTATTCATTTGGCATCATTCGAAGTGATAGAAATCAAGTTTTAATGAAAATTATCATACTCGGCCAAAACATGCTTTTCAGCCCCTGAAAAGCACATTTTGGCCATAAAAACTGAATATGTCCCCTGCAACCAAACGAACTGTCAGAGTCACAAATCTACAATGGACATAGTGTAAAATGGTCCAATTCAAGTAAGTTATTCATTTGGCATCATTCGAAGTGATAGAAATTAAGTTTTAATGTAAATTATCATCCTCGGCCAAAACATGCTTTTCAGCCTCTGAAAAGCACATTTTGGCCATAAAAACTGAAAATTTCCCCTGCAACCAAACGAACTGTCGGAGACACAAATCTACAATGGACATAGTGTAAAATGGTCCAATTCAAGTAAGTTATTCATTTGGCATCATTCGAATGGATAGAAATCAAGTTTTAATGAAAATTATCATACTCGGCCAAAACATGCTTTTCAGCCCCTGAAAAGCACATTTTGGCCTTAAAAACTGAATATGTCCCCTGCAACCAAACGAACTGTCGAGACACAAATCTACAATGGACATAGTGTAAAATGGTCCAATTCAAGCAAATTATTCATTTGGCATCATTCGAAGTGATAGAAATCAAGTTTTAATGAAAATTATCATACTCGGCCAAAACATGCTTTTCAGCCTCTGAAAAGCACATTTTGGCCATAAAAACTGAAAATGTCCCCTGCAACCAAACGAACTGTCGGAGACACAAATCTACAATGGACATAGTGTAAAATGGTCCAATTCAAGTAAGTTATTCATTTGGCATCATTCGAAGTGATAGAAATCAAGTTTTAATGAAAATTATCATACTCGGCCAAAACATGCTTTTCAGCCTCTGAAAAGCACATTTTGGCCATAAAAACTGAAAATGTCCCCTGCAACCAAACGAACTGTCGGAGACACAAATCTACAATGGACATAGTGTAAAATGGTCCAATTCAAGTAAGTTATTCATTTGGCATCAATCGAAGTGATAGAAATCAAGTTTTAATGAAAATTATCAAACTCGGCCAAAACATGCTTTTCAGCCCCTGAAAAGCACATTTTGGCCATAAAAACTGAATATGTCCCCTGCAACGAAATGAACTGTCAGAGACACAAATCTACAATGGACATAGTGTAAAATGGTCCAATTCAAGTAAGTTATTCATTTGGCATCATTCGAAGTGATAGAAATCAAGTTTTAATGAAAATTATCATACTCGGCCAAAACATGCTTTTCAGCCTCTGAAAAGCACATTTTGGCCATAAAAACTGAATATGTCCCCTGCAACCAAACAAACTGTCAGAGACACAAATCTACAATGGACATAGTGTAAAATGGTCCAATTCAAGTAAGTTATTCATTTGGCATCATTCGAAGTGATAGAAATCAAGTTTTAATGAAAATTATCATACTCGGCCAAAACATGCTTTTCAGCCCCTGAAAAGCACATTTTGGCCATAAAAACTGAATATGTCCCCTGCAACCAAACGAACTGTCAGAGACACAAATCTACAATGGACATAGTGTAAAATGGTCCAATTACAGTAAGTTATTCATTTGGCATCATTCGAAGTGATAGAAATCAAGTTTTAATGAAAATTATCATACTCGGCCAAAACATGCTTTTCAGCCCCTGAAAAGCACATTTTGGCCATAAAAACTGAATATGTCCCCTGCAACCAAACGAACTGTCAGAGTCACAAATCTACAATGGACATAGTGTAAAATGGTCCAATTCAAGTAAGTTATTCATTTGGCATCATTCGAAGTGATAGAAATTAAGTTTTAATGTAAATTATCATACTCGGCCAAAACATGCTTTTCAGCCTCTGAAAAGCACATTTTGGCCATAAAAACTGAAAATGTCCCCTGCAACCAAACGAACTGTCGGAGACACAAATCTACAATGGACATAGTGTAAAATGGTCCAATTCAAGTAAGTTATTCATTTGGCATCATTCGAATGGATAGAAATCAAGTTTAAATGAAAATTATCATATTCTGCCAAAACGTGCTTTTCAGCCCCTGAAAAGCACATTTTGGCCATAAAAACTGAATATGTCCCCTGCAACCAAACGAACTGTCAGAGACACAAATCTACAATGGACATAGTGTAAAATGGTCCAATTCAAGTAAATTATTCATTTGGCATCATTCGAAGTGATAGAAATCAAGTTTTAATGAAAATTATCATACTCGGCCAAAACATGCTTTTCAGCCTCTGAAAAGCACATTTTGGCCATAAAAACTGAAAATGTGTCCTGCAACCAAACGAACTGTCGGAGACACAAATCTACAATGGACATAGTGTAAAATGGTCCAATTCAAGTAAGTTATTCATTTGGCATCAATCGAAGTGATAGAAATCAAGTTTTAATGAAAATTATCAAACTCGGCCAAAACATGCTTTTCAGCCACTGAAAAGCACATTTTGGCCATAAAAACTGAATATGTCCCCTGCAACCAAACGAACTGTCAGAGACACAAATCTACAATGGACATAGTGTAAAATGGTCCAATTCAAGTAAGTTATTCATTTGGCATCATTCGAAGTGATAGAAATTAAGTTTTAATGAAAATTATCATACTCTGCCAAAACATGCTTTTCAGCCTCTGAAAAGCACATTTTGGCCATAAAAACTGAAAATGTCCCCTGCAACCAAACGAACTGTCGGAGACACAAATCTACAATGGACATAGTGTAAAATGGTCCAATTCAAGTAAGTTATTCATTTGGCATCATTCGAAGTGATAGAAATTAAGTTTTAATGAAAATCATCATACTCGGCCAAAACATGCTTTTCAGCCCCTGAAAAGCACATTTTGGCCATAAAAACTGAAAATGTGTCCTGCAACCAAACGAACTGTCGGAGACACAAATCTACAATGGACATAGTGTAAAATGGTCCAATTCAAGTAAGTTATTCATTTGGCATCAATCGAAGTGATAGAAATCAAGTTTTAATGAAAATTATCAAACTCGGCCAAAACATGCTTTTCAGCCACTGAAAAGCACATTTTGGCCATAAAAACTGAATATGTCCCCTGCAACCAAACGAACTGTCAGAGACACAAATCTACAATGGACATAGTGTAAAATGGTCCAATTCAAGTAAGTTATTCATTTGGCATCATTCGAAGTGATAGAAATTAAGTTTTAATGAAAATTATCATACTCTGCCAAAACATGCTTTTCAGCCTCTGAAAAGCACATTTTGGCCATAAAAACTGAAAATGTCCCCTGCAACCAAACGACTGTCGGAGACACAAATCTACAATGGACATAGTGTAAAATGGTCCAATTCAAGTAAGTTATTCATTTGGCATCATTCGAAGTGATAGAAATTAAGTTTTAATGAAAATCATCATACTCGGCCAAAACATGCTTTTCAGCCCCTGAAAAGCACATTTTGGCCATAAAAACTGAAAATGTCCCCTGCAACCAAACGAACTGTCGGAGACACAAATCTACAATTGACTTAGTGTAAAATGGTCCAATTCAAGTAAGTTATTCATTTGGCATCATTCGAAGTGATAGAAATCAAGTTTTAATGAAAATTATCATACTCGGCCAAAACATGCTTTTCAGCCCCTGAAAAGCACATTTTGGCCATAAAAACTGAATATGTCCCCTGCAACCAAACGAACTGTCAGAGACACAAATCTACAATGGACATAGTGTAAAATGGTCCAATTCAAGTAAGTTATTCATTTGGCATCATTCGAATGGATAGAAATCAAGTTTTAATGAAAATTATCATACTCGGCCAAAACATGCTTTTCAGCCTCTGAAAAGCAAATTTTGGCCATAAAAACTGAAAATGTCCCCTGCAACCAAACGAACTGTCGGAGACACAAATCTACAATGGACATAGTGTAAAATGGTCCAATTCAAGTAAGTTATTCATTTGGCATCAATCGAAGTGATAGAAATCAAGTTTTAATGAAAATTATCAAACTCGGCCAAAACATGCTTTTCAGCCCCTGAAAAGCACATTTTGGCCATAAAAACTGAATATGTCCCCTGCAACGAAATGAACAGTCAGAGACACAAATCTACAATGGACATAGTGTAAAATGGTCCAATTCAAGTAAGTTATTCATTTGGCATCATTCGAAGTGATAGATCAAGTTTTAATGAAAATTATCATACTCGGCCAAAACATGCTTTTCAGCCCATGAAAAGCACATTTTGGGCATAAAAACTGAATATGTCCCCTGCAACCAAACGAACTGTCAGAGACACAAATCTACAATGGACATAGTGTAAAATGGTCCAATTCAAGTAAGTTATTCATTTGGCATCATTCGAAGTGATAGAAATCAAGTTTTAATGAAAATTATCATACTCGGCCAAAACATGCTTTTCAGCCCCTGAAAAGCACATTTTGGCCATAAAAACTGAATATGTCCCCTGCAACCAAACGAACTGTCAGAGACACAAATCTACAATGGACATAGTGTAAAATGGTCCAATTCAAGTAAGTTATTCATTTGGCATCATTCGAAGTGATAGAAATTAAGTTTTAATGTAAATTATCATACTCGGCCAAAACATGCTTTTCAGCCTCTGAAAAGCACATTTTGGCCATAAAAACTGAAAATGTCCCCTGCAACCAAACGAACTGTCGGAGACACAAATCTACAATGGACATAGTGTAAAATGGTCCAATTCAAGTAAGTTATTCATTTGGCAT
Source organism: Stigmatopora argus (assembly GCF_051989625.1). NCBI lineage: Eukaryota > Metazoa > Chordata > Actinopteri > Syngnathiformes > Syngnathidae > Stigmatopora > Stigmatopora argus. Next base: position 1,390,054 of record NC_135395.1, on the reverse strand, counting down.
CATTCGAATGGATAGAAATCAAGTTTTAATGAAAATTATCATATTCTGCCAAAACGTGCTTTTCAGCCCCTGAAAAGCACATTTTGGCCATAAAAACTGAATATGTCCCCTGCAACCAAACGAACTGTCAGAGACACAAATCTACAATGGACATAGTGTAAAATGGTCCAATTCAAGTAAATTATTCATTTGGCATCATTCGAAGTGATAGAAATCAAGTTTTAATGAAAATTATCATACTCGGCCAAAACATGCTTTTCAGCCTCTGAAAAGCACATTTTGGCCATAAAAACTGAAAATGTCCCCTGCAACCAAACAAACTGTCGGAGACACAAATCTACAATGGACATAGGTAAAATGTTCCAATTCAAGTAAGTTATTCATTTGGCATCATTCGAAGTGATAGAAATTAAGTTTTAATGAAAATCATCATACTCGGCCAAAACATGCTTTTCAGCCTCTGAAAAGCACATTTTGGCCATAAAAACTGAAAATGTCCCCTGCAATCAAACGAACTGTCCGAGACACAAATCTACAATTGACATAGTCTAAAATGGTCCAATTCAAGTAAGTTATTCATTTGGCATCATTCGAAGTGATAGAAATTAAGTTTTAATGAAAATCATCATACTCGGCCAAAACATGCTTTTCAGCCCCTGAAAAGCACATTTTGGCCATAAAAACTGAAAATGTCCCCTGCAACCAAACGAACTGTCGGAGACACAAATCTACAATTGACATAGTCTAAAATGGTCCAATTCAAGTAAGTTATTCATTTGGCATCATTCGAAGTGATAGAAATCAAGTTTTAATGAAAATTATCATACTCGGCCAAAACATGCTTTTCAGCCCATGAAAAGCACATTTTGGCCATAAAAACTGAATATGTCCCCTGCAACCAAACGAACTGTCAGAGACACAAATCTACAATGGACATAGTGTAAAATGGTCCAATTCAAGTAAGTTATTCATTTGGCATCATTCGAAGTGATAGAAATCAAGTTTTAATGAAAATTATCATACTCGGCCAAAACATGCTTTTCAGCCCCTGAAAAGCACATTTTGGCCATAAAAACCTAATATGTCCCCTGCAACCAAAAGAACTGTCAGAGACACAAATCTACAATGGACATAGTGTAAAATGGTCCAATTCAAGTAAGTTATTCATTTGGCATCATTCGAATGGATAGAAATCAAGTTTTAATGAAAATTATCATATTCTGCCAAAACGTGCTTTTCAGCCCCTGAAAAGCACATTTTGGCCATAAAAACTGAATATGTCCCCTGCAACCAAACGAACTGTCGGAGACACAAATCTACAATGGACATAGGTAAAATGGTCCAATTCAAGTAAGTTATTCATTTGGCATCATTCGAAGTGATAGAAATTAAGTTTTAATGAAAATCATCATACTCGGCCAAAACATGCTTTTCAGCCTCTGAAAAGCACATTTTGGCCATAAAAACTGAAAATGTCCCCTGCAATCAAACGAACTGTCGGAGACACAAATCTACAATTGACATAGTCTAAAATGGTCCAATTCAAGTAAGTTATTCATTTGGCATCATTCGAAGTGATAGAAATTAAGTTTTAATGAAAATCATCATACTCGGCCAAAACATGCTTTTCAGCCCCTGAAAAGCACATTTTGGCCATAAAAACTGAAAATGTCCCCTGCAACCAAACGAACTGTCGGAGACACAAATCTACAATTGACTTAGTGTAAAATGGTCCAATTCAAGTAAGTTATTCATTTGGCATCATTCGAAGTGATAGAAATCAAGTTTTAATGAAAATTATCATACTCGGCCAAAACATGCTTTTCAGCCCCTGAAAAGCACATTTTGGCCATAAAAACTGAATATGTCCCCTGCAACCAAACGAACTGTCAGAGACACAAATCTACAATGGACATAGTGTAAAATGGTCCAATTCAAGTAAGTTATTCATTTGGCATCATTCGAATGGATAGAAATCAAGTTTTAATGAAAATTATCATATTCTGCCAAAACGTGCTTTTCAGCCCCTGAAAAGCACATTTTGGCCATAAAAACTGAATATGTCCCCTGCAACCAAATGAACTCTCAGAGACACAAATCTACAATGGACATAGTGTAAAATGGTCCAATTCAAGTAAGTTATTCATTTGGCATCATTCGAATGGATAGAAATCAAGTTTTAATGAAAATTATCATACTCGGCCAAAACATGCTTTTCAGCCTCTGAAAAGCAAATTTTGGCCATAAAAACTGAAAATGTCCCCTGCAACCAAACGAACTGTCGGAGACACAAATCTACAATGGACATAGTGTAAAATGGTCCAATTCAAGTAAGTTATTCATTTGGCATCAATCGAAGTGATAGAAATCAAGTTTTAATGAAAATTATCAAACTCGGCCAAAACATGCTTTTCAGCCCCTGAAAAGCACATTTTGGCCATAAAAACTGAATATGTCCCCTGCAACGAAATGAACTGTCAGAGACACAAATCTACAATGGACATAGTGTAAAATGGTCCAATTCAAGTAAGTTATTCATTTGGCATCATTCGAAGTGATAGATCAAGTTTTAATGAAAATTATCATACTCGGCCAAAACATGCTTTTCAGCCCATGAAAAGCACATTTTGGGCATAAAAACTGAATATGTCCCCTGCAACCAAACGAACTGTCAGAGACACAAATCTACAATGGACATAGTGTAAAATGGTCCAATTCAAGTAAGTTATTCATTTGGCATCATTCGAAGTGATAGAAATCAAGTTTTAATGAAAATTATCATACTCGGCCAAAACATGCTTTTCAGCCCCTGAAAAGCACATTTTGGCCATAAAAACTGAATATGTCCCCTGCAACCAAACGAACTGTCAGAGACACAAATCTACAATGGACATAGTGTAAAATGGTCCAATTCAAGTAAGTTATTCATTTGGCATCATTCGAAGTGATAGAAATTAAGTTTTAATGTAAATTATCATACTCGGCCAAAACATGCTTTTCAGCCTCTGAAAAGCACATTTTGGCCATAAAAACTGAAAATGTCCCCTGCAACCAAACGAACTGTCGGAGACACAAATCTACAATGGACATAGTGTAAAATGGTCCAATTCAAGTAAGTTATTCATTTGGCATCATTCGAATGGATAGAAATCAAGTTTTAATGAAAATTATCATATTCTGCCAAAACGTGCTTTTCAGCCCCTGAAAAGCACATTTTGGCCATAAAAACTGAATATGTCCCCTGCAACCAAACGAACTGTCAGAGACACAAATCTACAATGGACATAGTGTAAAATGGTCCAATTCAAGTAAATTATTCATTTGGCATCATTCGAAGTGATAGAAATCAAGTTTTAATGAAAATTATCATACTCGGCCAAAACATGCTTTTCAGCCTCTGAAAAGCACATTTTGGCCATAAAAACTGAAAATGTCCCCTGCAACCAAACAAACTGTCGGAGACACAAATCTACAATGGACATAGGTAAAATGTTCCAATTCAAGTAAGTTATTCATTTGGCATCATTCGAAGTGATAGAAATTAAGTTTTAATGAAAATCATCATACTCGGCCAAAACATGCTTTTCAGCCTCTGAAAAGCACATTTTGGCCATAAAAACTGAAAATGTCCCCTGCAATCAAACGAACTGTCCGAGACACAAATCTACAATTGACATAGTCTAAAATGGTCCAATTCAAGTAAGTTATTCATTTGGCATCATTCGAAGTGATAGAAATTAAGTTTTAATGAAAATCATCATACTCGGCCAAAACATGCTTTTCAGCCCCTGAAAAGCACATTTTGGCCATAAAAACTGAAAATGTCCCCTGCAACCAAACGAACTGTCGGAGACACAAATCTACAATTGACATAGTCTAAAATGGTCCAATTCAAGTAAGTTATTCATTTGGCATCATTCGAAGTGATAGAAATCAAGTTTTAATGAAAATTATCATACTCGGCCAAAACATGCTTTTCAGCCCATGAAAAGCACATTTTGGCCATAAAAACTGAATATGTCCCCTGCAACCAAACGAACTGTCAGAGACACAAATCTACAATGGACATAGTGTAAAATGGTCCAATTCAAGTAAGTTATTCATTTGGCATCATTCGAAGTGATAGAAATCAAGTTTTAATGAAAATTATCATACTCGGCCAAAACATGCTTTTCAGCCCCTGAAAAGCACATTTTGGCCATAAAAACCTAATATGTCCCCTGCAACCAAAAGAACTGTCAGAGACACAAATCTACAATGGACATAGTGTAAAATGGTCCAATTCAAGTAAGTTATTCATTTGGCATCATTCGAATGGATAGAAATCAAGTTTTAATGAAAATTATCATATTCTGCCAAAACGTGCTTTTCAGCCCCTGAAAAGCACATTTTGGCCATAAAAACTGAATATGTCCCCTGCAACCAAACGAACTGTCGGAGACACAAATCTACAATGGACATAGGTAAAATGGTCCAATTCAAGTAAGTTATTCATTTGGCATCATTCGAAGTGATAGAAATTAAGTTTTAATGAAAATCATCATACTCGGCCAAAACATGCTTTTCAGCCTCTGAAAAGCACATTTTGGCCATAAAAACTGAAAATGTCCCCTGCAATCAAACGAACTGTCGGAGACACAAATCTACAATTGACATAGTCTAAAATGGTCCAATTCAAGTAAGTTATTCATTTGGCATCATTCGAAGTGATAGAAATTAAGTTTTAATGAAAATCATCATACTCGGCCAAAACATGCTTTTCAGCCCCTGAAAAGCACATTTTGGCCATAAAAACTGAAAATGTCCCCTGCAACCAAACGAACTGTCGGAGACACAAATCTACAATTGACATAGTCTAAAATGGTCCAATTCAAGTAAGTTATTCATTTGGCATCATTCGAAGTGATAGAAATCAAGTTTTAATGAAAATTATCATACTCGGCCAAAACATGCTTTTCAGCCCATGAAAAGCACATTTTGGCCATAAAAACTGAATATGTCCCCTGCAACCAAACGAACTGTCAGAGACACAAATCTACAATGGACATAGTGTAAAATGGTCCAATTCAAGTAAGTTATTCATTTGGCATCATTCGAAGTGATAGAAATCAAGTTTTAATGAAAATTATCATACTCGGCCAAAACATGCTTTTCAGCCCCTGAAAAGCACATTTTGGCCATAAAAACTGAATATGTCCCCTGCAACCAAACGAACTGTCAGAGACACAAATCTACAATGGACATAGTGTAAAATGGTCCAATTCAAGTAAGTTATTCATTTGGCATCATTCGAAGTGATAGAAATTAAGTTTTAATGTAAATTATCATACTCGGCCAAAACATGCTTTTCAGCCTCTGAAAAGCACATTTTGGCCATAAAAACTGAAAATGTCCCCTGCAACCAAACGAACTGTCGGAGACACAAATCTACAATGGACATAGTGTAAAATGGTCCAATTCAAGTAAGTTATTCATTTGGCATCATTCGAATGGATAGAAATCAAGTTTTAATGAAAATTATCATATTCTGCCAAAACGTGCTTTTCAGCCCCTGAAAAGCACATTTTGGCCATAAAAACTGAATATGTCCCCTGCAACCAAACGAACTGTCAGAGACACAAATCTACAATGGACATAGTGTAAAATGGTCCAATTCAAGTAAATTATTCATTTGGCATCTTTCGAAGTGATAGAAATCAAGTTTTAATGAAAATTATCATACTCGGCCAAAACATGCTTTTCAGCCTCTGAAAAGCACATTTTGGCCATAAAAACTGAAAATGTCCCCTGCAACCAAACGAACTGTCGGAGACACAAATCTACAATGGACATAGGTAAAATGGTCCAATTCAAGTAAGTTATTCATTTGGCATCATTCGAAGTGATAGAAATTAAGTTTTAATGAAAATCATCATACTCGGCCAAAACATGCTTTTCAGCCTCTGAAAAGCACATTTTGGCCATAAAAACTGAAAATGTCCCCTGCAATCAAACGAACTGTCGGAGACACAAATCTACAATTGACATAGTCTAAAATGGTCCAATTCAAGTAAGTTATTCATTTGGCATCATTCGAAGTGATAGAAATTAAGTTTTAATGAAAATCATCATACTCGGCCAAAACATGCTTTTCAGCCCCTGAAAAGCACATTTTGGCCATAAAAACTGAAAATGTCCCCTGCAACCAAACGAACTGTCGGAGACACAAATCTACAATTGACATAGTCTAAAATGGTCCAATTCAAGTAAGTTATTCATTTGGCATCATTCGAAGTGATAGAAATCAAGTTTTAATGAAAATTATCATACTCTGCCAAAACGTGCTTTTCAGCCCCTGAAAAGCACATTTTGGCCATAAAAACTGAATATGTCCCCTGCAACGAAATGAACTGTCAGAGACACAAATCTACAATGGACATAGTGTAAAATGGTCCAATTCAAGTAAGTTATTCATTTGGCATCATTCGAAGTGATAGAAATCAAGTTTTAATGAAAATTATCATACTCGGCCAAAACATGCTTTTCAGCCTCTGAAAAGCACATTTTGGCCATAAAAACTGAATATGTCCCCTGCAACCAAACGAACTGTCAGAGACACAAATCTACAATGGACATAGTGTAAAATGGTCCAATTCAAGTAAGTTATTCATTTGGCATCATTCGAAGTGATAGAAATCAAGTTTTAATGAAAATTATCATACTCGGCCAAAACATGCTTTTCAGCCCCTGAAAAGCACATTTTGGCCATAAAAACTGAATATGTCCCCTGCAACCAAACGAACTGTCAGAGACACAAATCTACAATGGACATAGTGTAAAATGGTCCAATTCAAGTAAGTTATTCATTTGGCATCATTCGAAGTGATAGAAATCAAGTTTTAATGAAAATTATCATACTCGGCCAAAACATGCTTTTCAGCCCCTGAAAAGCACATTTTGGCCATAAAAACTGAATATGTCCCCTGCAACCAAACGAACTGTCAGAGACACAAATCTACAATTGACATAGTCTAAAATGGTCCAATTCAAGTAAGTTATTCATTTGGCATCATTCGAAGTGATAGAAATCAAGTTTTAATGAAAATTATCATACTCAGCCAAAACATGCTTTTCAGCCTCTGAAAAGCACATTTTGGCCATAAAAACTGAAATGTCCCCTGCAACCAAACGAACTGTCGGAGACACAAATCTACAATGGACATAGTGTAAAATGGTCCAATTCAAGTAAGTTATTCATTTGGCATCATTCGAAGTGATAGAAATCAAGTTTTAATGAAGATTACCATACTCGGCCAAAACATGCTTTTCAGCCCCTGAAAAGCACATTTTGGCCTTAACTGAATATGTCCCCTGCAACCAAACTAACTGTCAGAGATACAAATCTACAATGGACATAGTGTAAAATGGTCCAATTCAAGTAAATTATTCATTTGGCATCATTAGAAGTGATAGAAATTAAGTTTTAATGAAAATTATCATACTCGGCCAAAACATGCTTTTCAGCCTCTGAAAAGCACATTTTGGCCATAAAAACTGAAAATGTCCCCTGCAACCAAACGAACTGTCGGAGACACAAATCTACAATGGACATAGTGTAAAATGGTCAAATTCAAGTAAGTTATTCATTTGGCATGATTCGAAGTGATAGAAATCAAGTTTTAATGAAAATTATCATACTCGGCCAAAACATGCTTTTCAGCCCCTGAAAAGCACATTTTGGCCATAAAAACTGAATATGTCCCCTGCAACCAAACGAACTGTCAGAGACACAAATCTACAATGGACATAGTGTAAAACGGTCCAATTCAAGTAAGTTATTCATTTGGCATCATTCGAATGGATAGAAATCAAGTTTTAATGAAAATTATCATATTCTGCCAAAACGTGCTTTTCAGCCCCTGAAAAGCACATTTTGGCCATAAAAACTGAATATGTCCCCTGCAACGAAATGAACTGTCAGAGACACAAATCTACAATGGACATAGTGTAAAATGGTCCAATTCAAGTAAGTTATTCATTTGGCATCATTCGAAGTGATAGAAATCAAGTTTTAATGAAAATTACCATACTCGGCCAAAACATGCTTTTCAGCCTCTGAAAAGCACATTTTGGCCATAAAAACTGAAAATGTCCCCTGCAACCAAACGAACTGTCGGAGACACAAATCTACAATGGACATAGTGTAAAATGGTCCAATTCAAGTAAGTTATTCATTTGGCATCATTCGAAGTGATAGAAATCAAGTTTTAATGAAAATTATCATACTCGGCCAAAACATGCTTTTCAGCCCCTGAAAAGCACATTTTGGCCATAAAAACTGAATATGTCCCCTGCAACCAAACGAACTGTCAGAGACACAAATCTACAATGGACATAGTGTAAAATGGTCCAATTCAAGTAAGTTATTCATTTGGCATCATTCGAAGTGATAGAAATCAAGTTTTAATGAAAATTATCATACTCGGCCAAAACATGCTTTTCAGCCCCTGAAAAGCACATTTTGGCCATAAAAACTGAATATGTCCCCTGCAACCAAACGAACTGTCAGAGACACAAATCTACAATGGACATAGTGTAAAATGGTCCAATTCAAGTAAGTTATTCATTTGGCATCATTCGAAGTGATAGAAATCAAGTTTTAATGAAAATTATCATACTCGGCCAAAACATGCTTTTCAGCCCCTGAAAAGCACATTTTGGCCATAAAAACTGAATATGTCCCCTGCAACCAAACGAACTGTCAGAGACACAAATCTACAATGGACATAGTGTAAAATGGTCCAATTCAAGTAAGTTATTCATTTGGCATCAATCGAAGTGATAGAAATCAAGTTTTAATGAAAATTATCAAACTCGGCCAAAACATGCTTTTCAGCCCCTGAAAAGCACATTTTGGCCATAAAAACTGAATATGTCCCCTGCAACCAAACGAACTGTCAGAGACACAAATCTACAATGGACATAGTGTAAAATGGTCCAATTCAAGTAAGTTATTCATTTGGCATCATTCGAAGTGATAGAAATTAAGTTTTAATGAAAATTATCATACTCTGCCAAAACATGCTTTTCAGCCTCTGAAAAGCACATTTTGGCCATAAAAACTGAAAATGTCCCCTGCAACCAAACGAACTGTCGGAGACACAAATCTACAATGGACATAGTGTAAAACGGTCCAATTCAAGTAAGTTATTCATTTGGCATCATTCGAATGGATAGAAATCAAGTTTTAATGAAAATTATCATATTCTGCCAAAACGTGCTTTTCAGCCCCTGAAAAGCACATTTTGGCCATAAAAACTGAATATGTCCCCTGCAACGAAATGAACTGTCAGAGACACAAATCTACAATGGACATAGTGTAAAATGGTCCAATTCAAGTAAGTTATTCATTTAGCATCATTCGAAGTGATAGAAATCAAGTTTTAATGAAAATTACCATACTCGGCCAAAACATGCTTTTCAGCCTCTGAAAAGCACATTTTGGCCATAAAAACTGAAAATGTCCCCTGCAACCAAACGAACTGTCGGAGACACAAATCTACAATGGACATAGTGTAAAATGGTCCAATTCAAGTAAGTTATTCATTTGGCATCATTCGAAGTGATAGAAATCAAGTTTTAATGAAAATTATCATACTCGGCCAAAACATGCTTTTCAGCCCCTGAAAAGCACATTTTGGCCATAAAAAACTGAATATGTCCCCTGCAACCAAACGAACTGTCAGAGACACAAATCTACAATGGACATAGTGTAAATGGTCCAATTCAAGTAAGTTATTCATTTGGCATCATTCGAAGTGATAGAAATCAAGTTTTAATGAAAATTACCATACTCGGCCAAAACATGCTTTTCAGCCTCTGAAAAGCACATTTTGGCCATAAAAACTGAAAATGTCCCCTGCAACCAAACGAACTGTCGGAGACACAAATCTACAATGGACATAGTGTAAAATGGTCCAATTCAAGTAAGTTATTCATTTGGCATCATTCGAAGTGATAGAAATCAAGTTTTAATGAAAATTATCATACTCGGCCAAAACATGCTTTTCAGCCCCTGAAAAGCACATTTTGGCCATAAAAACTGAATATGTCCCCTGCAACCAAACGAACTGTCAGAGACACAAATCTACAATGGACATAGTGTAAAATGGTCCAATTCAAGTAAGTTATTCATTTGGCATCATTCGAAGTGATAGAAATCAAGTTTTAATGAAAATTATCATACTCGGCCAAAACATGCTTTTCAGCCCCTGAAAAGCACATTTTGGCCATAAAAACTGAATATGTCCCCTGCAACCAAACGAACTGTCAGAGACACAAATCTACAATGGACATAGTGTAAAATGGTCCAATTCAAGTAAGTTATTCATTTGGCATCATTCGAAGTGATAGAAATCAAGTTTTAATGAAAATTATCATACTCGGCCAAAACATGCTTTTCAGCCCCTGAAAAGCACATTTTGGCCATAAAAACTGAATATGTCCCCTGCAACCAAACGAACTGTCAGAGACACAAATCTACAATGGACATAGTGTAAAATGGTCCAATTCAAGTAAGTTATTCATTTGGCATCAATCGAAGTGATAGAAATCAAGTTTTAATGAAAATTATCAAACTCGGCCAAAACATGCTTTTCAGCCCCTGAAAAGCACATTTTGGCCATAAAAACTGAATATGTCCCCTGCAACCAAACGAACTGTCAGAGACACAAATCTACAATGGACATAGTGTAAAATGGTCCAATTCAAGTAAGTTATTCATTTGGCATCATTCGAAGTGATAGAAATTAAGTTTTAATGAAAATTATCATACTCTGCCAAAACATGCTTTTCAGCCTCTGAAAAGCACATTTTGGCCATAAAAACTGAAAATGTCCCCTGCAACCAAACGAACTGTCGGAGACACAAATCTACAATTGACATAGTGTAAAATGGTCCAATTCAAGTAAGTTATTCATTTGGCATCATTCGAAGTGATAGAAATTAAGTTTTAATGAAAATCATCATACTCGGCCAAAACATGCTTTTCAGCCCCTGAAAAGCACATTTTGGCCATAAAAACTGAAAATGTCCCCTGCAACCAAACGAACTGTCGGAGACACAAATCTACAATTGACTTAGTGTAAAATGGTCCAATTCAAGTAAGTTATTCATTTGGCATCATTCGAATGGATAGAAATCAAGTTTTAATGAAAATTATCATATTCTGCCAAAACGTGCTTTTCAGCCCCTGAAAAGCACATTTTGGCCATAAAAACTGAATATGTCCCCTGCAACGAAATGAACTGTCAGAGACACAAATCTACAATGGACATAGTGTAAAATGGTCCAATTCAAGTAAGTTATTCATTTGGCATCATTCGAAGTGATAGAAATCAAGTTTTAATGAAAATTACCATACTCGGCCTAAACATGCTTTTCAGCCTCTGAAAAGCACATTTTGGCCATAAAAACTGAAAATGTCCCCTGCAACCAAACGAACTGTCGGAGACACAAATCTACAATGGACATAGTGTAAAATGGTCCAATTCAAGTAAGTTATTCATTTGGCATCATTCGAAGTGATAGAAATCAAGTTTTAATGAAAATTATCATACTCGGCCAAAACATGCTTTTCAGCCCCTGAAAAGCACATTTTGGCCATAAAAACTGAATATGTCCCCTGCAACCAAACGAACTGTCAGAGACACAAATCTACAATGGACATAGTGTAAAATGGTCCAATTCAAGTAAGTTATTCATTTGGCATCATTCGAAGTGATAGAAATCAAGTTTTAATGAAAATTATCATACTCGGCCAAAACATGCTTTTCAGCCCCTGAAAAGCACATTTTGGCCATAAAAACTGAATATGTCCCCTGCAACCAAACGAACTGTCAGAGACACAAATCTACAATGGACATAGTGTAAAATGGTCCAATTCAAGTAAGTTATTCATTTGGCATCATTCGAAGTGATAGAAATCAAGTTTTAATGAAAATTATCATACTCGGCCAAAACATGCTTTTCAGCCCCTGAAAAGCACATTTTGGCCATAAAAACTGAATATGTCCCCTGCAACCAAACGAACTGTCAGAGACACAAATCTACAATGGACATAGTGTAAAATGGTCCAATTCAAGTAAGTTATTCATTTGGCATCAATCGAAGTGATAGAAATCAAGTTTTAATGAAAATTATCAAACTCGGCCAAAACATGCTTTTCAGCCCCTGAAAAGCACATTTTGGCCATAAAAACTGAATATGTCCCCTGCAACCAAACGAACTGTCAGAGACACAAATCTACAATGGACATAGTGTAAAATGGTCCAATTCAAGTAAGTTATTCATTTGGCATCATTCGAAGTGATAGAAATTAAGTTTTAATGAAAATTATCATACTCTGCCAAAACATGCTTTTCAGCCTCTGAAAAGCACATTTTGGCCATAAAAACTGAAAATGTCCCCTGCAACCAAACGAACTGTCGGAGACACAAATCTACAATGGACATAGTGTAAAACGGTCCAATTCAAGTAAGTTATTCATTTGGCATCATTCGAATGGATAGAAATCAAGTTTTAATGAAAATTATCATATTCTGCCAAAACGTGCTTTTCAGCCCCTGAAAAGCACATTTTGGCCATAAAAACTGAATATGTCCCCTGCAACGAAATGAACTGTCAGAGACACAAATCTACAATGGACATAGTGTAAAATGGTCCAATTCAAGTAAGTTATTCATTTAGCATCATTCGAAGTGATAGAAATCAAGTTTTAATGAAAATTACCATACTCGGCCAAAACATGCTTTTCAGCCTCTGAAAAGCACATTTTGGCCATAAAAACTGAAAATGTCCCCTGCAACCAAACGAACTGTCGGAGACACAAATCTACAATGGACATAGTGTAAAATGGTCCAATTCAAGTAAGTTATTCATTTGGCATCATTCGAAGTGATAGAAATCAAGTTTTAATGAAAATTATCATACTCGGCCAAAACATGCTTTTCAGCCCCTGAAAAGCACATTTTGGCCATAAAAACTGAATATGTCCCCTGCAACCAAACGAACTGTCAGAGACACAAATCTACAATGGACATAGTGTAAAATGGTCCAATTCAAGTAAGTTATTCATTTGGCATCATTCGAAGTGATAGAAATCAAGTTTTAATGAAAATTACCATACTCGGCCAAAACATGCTTTTCAGCCTCTGAAAAGCACATTTTGGCCATAAAAACTGAAAATGTCCCCTGCAACCAAACGAACTGTCGGAGACACAAATCTACAATGGACATAGTGTAAAATGGTCCAATTCAAGTAAGTTATTCATTTGGCATCATTCGAAGTGATAGAAATCAAGTTTTAATGAAAATTATCATACTCGGCCAAAACATGCTTTTCAGCCCCTGAAAAGCACATTTTGGCCATAAAAACTGAATATGTCCCCTGCAACCAAACGAACTGTCAGAGACACAAATCTACAATGGACATAGTGTAAAATGGTCCAATTCAAGTAAGTTATTCATTTGGCATCATTCGAAGTGATAGAAATCAAGTTTTAATGAAAATTATCATACTCGGCCAAAACATGCTTTTCAGCCCCTGAAAAGCACATTTTGGCCATAAAAACTGAATATGTCCCCTGCAACCAAACGAACTGTCAGAGACACAAATCTACAATGGACATAGTGTAAAATGGTCCAATTCAAGTAAGTTATTCATTTGTCATCATTCGAATGGATAGAAATCAAGTTTTAATGAAAATTATCATACTCGGCCAAAACATGCTTTTCAGCCCCTGAAAAGCACATTTTGGCCATAAAAACTGAAATGTCCCCTGCAACCAAACGAACTGTCGGAGACACAAATCTACAATGGACATAGTGTAAAATGGTCCAATTCAAGTAAGTTATTCATTTGGCATCATTCGAAGTGATAGAAATCAAGTTTTAATGAAAATTACCATACTCGGCCAAAACATGCTTTTCAGCCCCTGAAAAGCACATTTTGGCCTTAACTGAATATGTCCCCTGCAACCAAACGAACTGTCAGAGATACAAATCTACAATGGACATAGTGTAAAATGGTCCAATTCAAGTAAATTATTCATTTGGCATCATTCGAAGTGATAGAAATTAAGTTTTAATGAAAATTATCATACTCGGCCAAAACATGCTTTTCAGCCTCTGAAAAGCACATTTTGGCCATAAAAACTGAAAATGTCTTCTGCAACCAAACGAACTGTCAGAGACACAAATCTACAATGGACATAGTGTAAAATGGTACAATTCAAGTAAGTTATTCATTTGGCATCATTCGAAGTGATAGAAATTAAGTTTTAATGTAAATTATCATACTCAGCCAAAACATGCTTTTCAGCCCCTGAAAAGCACATTTTGGCCTTAAAAACTGAATATGTCCCCTGCAACCAAACGAACTGTCAGAGACACAAATCTACAATGGACATAGTGTAAAATGGTCCAATTCAAGCAAATTATTCATTTGGCATCATTCGAAGTGATAGAAATCAAGTTTTAATGAAAATTATCATACTCGGCCAAAACATGCTTTTCAGCCTCTGAAAAGCACATTTTGGCCATAAAAACTGAAAATGTCCCCTGCAACCAAACGAACTGTCGGAGACACAAATCTACAATGGACATAGTGTAAAATGGTCCAATTCAAGTAAGTTATTCATTTGTCATCATTCGAATGGATAGAAATCAAGTTTTAATGAAAATTATCATACTCGGCCAAAACATGCTTTTCAGCCCCTGAAAAGCACATTTTGGCCTTAAAAACTGAATATGTCCCCTGCAACCAAACGAACTGTCGGAGACACAAATCTACAATGGACATAGTGTAAAATGGTCCAATTCAAGTAAGTTATTCATTTGGCATCATTCGAAGTGATAGAAATCAAGTTTTAATGAAAATTACCATACTCGGCCAAAACATGCTTTTCAGCCCCTGAAAAGCACATTTTGGCCTTAACTGAATATGTCCCCTGCAACCAAACGAACTGTCAGAGATACAAATCTACAATGGACATAGTGTAAAATGGTCCAATTCAAGTAAATTATTCATTTGGCATCATTAGAAGTGATAAAAATTAAGTTTTAATGAAAATTATCATACTCGGCCAAAACATGCTTTTCAGCCTCTGAAAAGCACATTTTGGCCATAAAAACTGAAAATGTCCCCTGCAACCAAACGAACTGTCGGAGACACAAATCTACAATGGACATAGTGTAAAACGGTCCAATTCAAGTAAGTTATTCATTTGGCATCATTCGAATGGATAGAAATCAAGTTTTAATGAAAATTATCATATTCTGCCAAAACGTGCTTTTCAGCCCCTGAAAAGCACATTTTGGCCATAAAAACTGAATATGTCCCCTGCAACGAAATGAACTGTCAGAGACACAAATCTACAATGGACATAGTGTAAAATGGTCCAATTCAAGTAAGTTATTCATTTGGCATCATTCGAAGTGATAGAAATCAAGTTTTAATGAAAATTACCATACTCGGCCAAAACATGCTTTTCAGCCTCTGAAAAGCACATTTTGGCCATAAAAACTGAAAATGTCCCCTGCAACCAAACGAACTGTCGGAGACACAAATCTACAATGGACATAGTGTAAAATTGTCCAATTCAAGTAAGTTATTCATTTGGCATCATTCGAAGTGATAGAAATCAAGTTTTAATGAAAATTATCATACTCGGCCAAAACATGCTTTTCAGCCCCTGAAAAGCACATTTTGGCCATAAAAACTGAATATGTCCCCTGCAACCAAACGAACTGTCAGAGACACAAATCTACAATGGACATAGTGTAAAATGGTCCAATTCAAGTAAGTTATTCATTTGGCATCATTCGAAGTGATAGAAATCAAGTTTTAATGAAAATTATCATACTCGGCCAAAACATGCTTTTCAGCCCCTGAAAAGCACATTTTGGCCATAAAAACTGAATATGTCCCCTGCAACCAAACGAACTGTCAGAGACACAAATCTACAATGGACATAGTGTAAAATGGTCCAATTCAAGTAAGTTATTCATTTGGCATCATTCGAAGTGATAGAAATCAAGTTTTAATGAAAATTATCATACTCGGCCAAAACATGCTTTTCAGCCCCTGAAAAGCACATTTTGGCCATAAAAACTGAATATGTCCCCTGCAACCAAACGAACTGTCAGAGACACAAATCTACAATGGACATAGTGTAAAATGGTCCAATTCAAGTAAGTTATTCATTTGGCATCAATCGAAGTGATAGAAATCAAGTTTTAATGAAAATTATCAAACTCGGCCAAAACATGCTTTTCAGCCCCTGAAAAGCACATTTTGGCCATAAAAACTGAATATGTCCCCTGCAACCAAACGAACTGTCAGAGACACAAATCTACAATGGACATAGTGTAAAATGGTCCAATTCAAGTAAGTTATTCATTTGGCATCATTCGAAGTGATAGAAATTAAGTTTTAATGAAAATTATCATACTCTGCCAAAACATGCTTTTCAGCCTCTGAAAAGCACATTTTGGCCATAAAAACTGAAAATGTCCCCTGCAACCAAACGAACTGTCGGAGACACAAATCTACAATGGACATAGTGTAAAACGGTCCAATTCAAGTAAGTTATTCATTTGGCATCATTCGAATGGATAGAAATCAAGTTTTAATGAAAATTATCATATTCTGCCAAAACGTGCTTTTCAGCCCCTGAAAAGCACATTTTGGCCATAAAAACTGAATATGTCCCCTGCAACGAAATGAACTGTCAGAGACACAAATCTACAATGGACATAGTGTAAAATGGTCCAATTCAAGTAAGTTATTCATTTGGCATCATTCGAAGTGATAGAAATCAAGTTTTAATGAAAATTACCATACTCGGCCAAAACATGCTTTTCAGCCTCTGAAAAGCACATTTTGGCCATAAAAACTGAAAATGTCCCCTGCAACCAAACGAACTGTCGGAGACACAAATCTACAATGGACATAGTGTAAAATGGTCCAATTCAAGTAAGTTATTCATTTGGCATCATTCGAAGTGATAGAAATCAAGTTTTAATGAAAATTATCATACTCGGCCAAAACATGCTTTTCAGCCCCTGAAAAGCACATTTTGGCCATAAAAACTGAATATGTCCCCTGCAACCAAACGAACTGTCAGAGACACAAATCTACAATGGACATAGTGTAAAATGGTCCAATTCAAGTAAGTTATTCATTTGGCATCATTCGAAGTGATAGAAATTAAGTTTTAATGAAAATTATCATACTCTGCCAAAACATGCTTTTCAGCCTCTGAAAAGCACATTTTGGCCATAAAAACTGAAAATGTCCCCTGCAACCAAACGAACTGTCGGAGACACAAATCTACAATGGACATAGTGTAAAATGGTCCAATTCAAGTAAGTTATTCATTTGGCATCATTCGAAGTGATAGAAATTAAGTTTTAATGAAAATCATCATACTCGGCCAAAACATGCTTTTCAGCCCCTGAAAAGCACATTTTGGCCATAAAAACTGAATATGTCCCCTGCAACCAAACGAACTGTCAGAGACACAAATCTACAATGGACATAGTGTAAAATGGTCCAATTCAAGTAAGTTATTCATTTGGCATCAATCGAAGTGATAGAAATCAAGTTTTAATGAAAATTATCAAACTCGGCCAAAACATGCTTTTCAGCCCCTGAAAAGCACATTTTGGCCATAAAAACTGAATATGTCCCCTGCAACCAAACGAACTGTCAGAGACACAAATCTACAATGGACATAGTGTAAAATGGTCCAATTCAAGTAAGTTATTCATTTGGCATCATTCGAAGTGATAGAAATTAAGTTTTAATGAAAATTATCATACTCTGCCAAAACATGCTTTTCAGCCTCTGAAAAGCACATTTTGGCCATAAAAACTGAAAATGTCCCCTGCAACCAAACGAACTGTCGGAGACACAAATCTACAATGGACATAGTGTAAAACGGTCCAATTCAAGTAAGTTATTCATTTGGCATCATTCGAATGGATAGAAATCAAGTTTTAATGAAAATTATCATATTCTGCCAAAACGTGCTTTTCAGCCCCTGAAAAGCACATTTTGGCCATAAAAACTGAATATGTCCCCTGCAACGAAATGAACTGTCAGAGACACAAATCTACAATGGACATAGTGTAAAATGGTCCAATTCAAGTAAGTTATTCATTTGGCATCATTCGAAGTGATAGAAATCAAGTTTTAATGAAAATTACCATACTCGGCCAAAACATGCTTTTCAGCCTCTGAAAAGCACATTTTGGCCATAAAAACTGAAAATGTCCCCTGCAACCAAACGAACTGTCGGAGACACAAATCTACAATGGACATAGTGTAAAATGGTCCAATTCAAGTAAGTTATTCATTTGGCATCATTCGAAGTGATAGAAATCAAGTTTTAATGAAAATTATCATACTCGGCCAAAACATGCTTTTCAGCCCCTGAAAAGCACATTTTGGCCATAAAAACTGAATATGTCCCCTGCAACCAAACGAACTGTCAGAGACACAAATCTACAATGGACATAGTGTAAAATGGTCCAATTCAAGTAAGTTATTCATTTGGCATCATTCGAAGTGATAGAAATTAAGTTTTAATGAAAATTATCATACTCTGCCAAAACATGCTTTTCAGCCTCTGAAAAGCACATTTTGGCCATAAAAACTGAAAATGTCCCCTGCAACCAAACGAACTGTCGGAGACACAAATCTACAATGGACATAGTGTAAAATGGTCCAATTCAAGTAAGTTATTCATTTGGCATCATTCGAAGTGATAGAAATTAAGTTTTAATGAAAATCATCATACTCGGCCAAAACATGCTTTTCAGCCCCTGAAAAGCACATTTTGGCCATAAAAACTGAATATGTCCCCTGCAACCAAACGAACTGTCAGAGACACAAATCTACAATGGACATAGTGTAAAATGGTCCAATTCAAGTAAGTTATTCATTTGGCATCAATCGAAGTGATAGAAATCAAGTTTTAATGAAAATTATCAAACTCGGCCAAAACATGCTTTTCAGCCCCTGAAAAGCACATTTTGGCCATAAAAACTGAATATGTCCCCTGCAACCAAACGAACTGTCAGAGACACAAATCTACAATGGACATAGTGTAAAATGGTCCAATTCAAGTAAGTTATTCATTTGGCATCATTCGAAGTGATAGAAATTAAGTTTTAATGAAAATTATCATACTCTGCCAAAACATGCTTTTCAGCCTCTGAAAAGCACATTTTGGCCATAAAAACTGAAAATGTCCCCTGCAACCAAACGAACTGTCGGAGACACAAATCTACAATGGACATAGTGTAAAACGGTCCAATTCAAGTAAGTTATTCATTTGGCATCATTCGAATGGATAGAAATCAAGTTTTAATGAAAATTATCATATTCTGCCAAAACGTGCTTTTCAGCCCCTGAAAAGCACATTTTGGCCATAAAAACTGAATATGTCCCCTGCAACGAAATGAACTGTCAGAGACACAAATCTACAATGGACATAGTGTAAAATGGTCCAATTCAAGTAAGTTATTCATTTGGCATCATTCGAAGTGATAGAAATCAAGTTTTAATGAAAATTACCATACTCGGCCAAAACATGCTTTTCAGCCTCTGAAAAGCACATTTTGGCCATAAAAACTGAAAATGTCCCCTGCAACCAAACGAACTGTCGGAGACACAAATCTACAATGGACATAGTGTAAAATGGTCCAATTCAAGTAAGTTATTCATTTGGCATCATTCGAAGTGATAGAAATCAAGTTTTAATGAAAATTATCATACTCGGCCAAAACATGCTTTTCAGCCCCTGAAAAGCACATTTTGGCCATAAAAACTGAATATGTCCCCTGCAACCAAACGAACTGTCAGAGACACAAATCTACAATGGACATAGTGTAAAATGGTCCAATTCAAGTAAGTTATTCATTTGGCATCATTCGAAGTGATAGAAATTAAGTTTTAATGAAAATTATCATACTCTGCCAAAACATGCTTTTCAGCCTCTGAAAAGCACATTTTGGCCATAAAAACTGAAAATGTCCCCTGCAACCAAACGAACTGTCGGAGACACAAATCTACAATGGACATAGTGTAAAATGGTCCAATTCAAGTAAGTTATTCATTTGGCATCATTCGAAGTGATAGAAATTAAGTTTTAATGAAAATCATCATACTCGGCCAAAACATGCTTTTCAGCCCCTGAAAAGCACATTTTGGCCATAAAAACTGAAAATGTCCCCTGCAACCAAACGAACTGTCGGAGACACAAATCTACAATTGACTTAGTGTAAAATGGTCCAATTCAAGTAAGTTATTCATTTGGCATCATTCGAAGTGATAGAAATCAAGTTTTAATGAAAATTATCATACTCGGCCAAAACATGCTTTTCAGCCCCTGAAAAGCACATTTTGGCCATAAAAACTGAATATGTCCCCTGCAACCAAACGAACTGTGAGAGACACAAATCTACAATGGACATAGTGTAAAATGGTCCAATTCAAGTAAGTTATTCATTTGGCATCATTCGAATGGATAGAAATCAAGTTTTAATGAAAATTATCATATTCTGCCAAAACGTGCTTTTCAGCCCCTGAAAAGCACATTTTGGCCATAAAAACTGAATATGTCCCCTGCAACCAAATGAACTCTCAGAGACACAAATCTACAATGGACATAGTGTAAAATGGTCCAATTCAAGTAAGTTATTCATTTGGCATCATTCGAATGGATAGAAATCAAGTTTTAATGAAAATTATCATACTCAGCCAAAACATGCTTTTCAGCCTCTGAAAAGCACATTTTGGCCATAAAAACTGAAATGTCCCCTGCAACCAAACGAACTGTCGGAGACACAAATCTACAATGGACATAGTGTAAAATGGTCCAATTCAAGTAAGTTATTCATTTGGCATCATTCGAAGTGATAGAAATCAAGTTTTAATGAAAATTACCATACTCGGCCAAAACATGCTTTTCAGCCCCTGAAAAGCACATTTTGGCCTTAACTGAATATGTCCCCTGCAACCAAACGAACTGTCAGAGATACAAATCTACAATGGACATAGTGTAAAATGGTCCAATTCAAGTAAATTATTCATTTGGCATCATTCGAAGTGATAGAAATTAAGTTTTAATGAAAATTATCATACTCGGCCAAAACATGCTTTTCAGCCCCTGAAAAGCACATTTTGGCCATAAAAACTGAATATGTCCCCTGCAACCAAACGAACTGTGAGAGACACAAATCTACAATGGACATAGTGTAAAATGGTCCAATTCAAGTAAGTTATTCATTTGGCATCATTCGAATGGATAGAAATCAAGTTTTAATGAAAATTATCATATTCTGCCAAAACGTGCTTTTCAGCCCCTGAAAAGCACATTTTGGCCATAAAAACTGAATATGTCCCCTGCAACCAAATGAACTCTCAGAGACACAAATCTACAATGGACATAGTGTAAAATGGTCCAATTCAAGTAAGTTATTCATTTGGCATCATTCGAATGGATAGAAATCAAGTTTTAATGAAAATTATCATACTCAGCCAAAACATGCTTTTCAGCCTCTGAAAAGCACATTTTGGCCATAAAAACTGAAATGTCCCCTGCAACCAAACGAACTGTCGCAGACACAAATCTACAATGGACATAGTGTAAAATGGTCCAATTCAAGTAAGTTATTCATTTGGCATCATTCGAAGTGATAGAAATCAAGTTTTAATGAAAATTATCATACTCGGCCAAAACATGCTTTTCAGCCCCTGAAAAGCACATTTTGGCCATAAAAACTGAATATGTCCCCTGCAACCAAACGAACTGTGAGAGACACAAATCTACAATGGACATAGTGTAAAATGGTCCAATTCAAGTAAGTTATTCATTTGGCATCATTCGAATGGATAGAAATCAAGTTTTAATGAAAATTATCATATTCTGCCAAAACGTGCTTTTCAGCCCCTGAAAAGCACATTTTGGCCATAAAAACTGAATATGTCCCCTGCAACCAAATGAACTCTCAGAGACACAAATCTACAATGGACATAGTGTAAAATGGTCCAATTCAAGTAAGTTATTCATTTGGCATCATTCGAATGGATAGAAATCAAGTTTTAATGAAAATTATCATACTCAGCCAAAACATGCTTTTCAGCCTCTGAAAAGCACATTTTGGCCATAAAAACTGAAATGTCCCCTGCAACCAAACGAACTGTCGGAGACACAAATCTACAATGGACATAGTGTAAAATGGTCCAATTCAAGTAAGTTATTCATTTGGCATCATTCGAAGTGATAGAAATCAAGTTTTAATGAAAATTACCATACTCGGCCAAAACATGCTTTTCAGCCCCTGAAAAGCACATTTTGGCCTTAACTGAATATGTCCCCTGCAACCAAACGAACTGTCAGAGATACAAATCTACAATGGACATAGTGTAAAATGGTCCAATTCAAGTAAATTATTCATTTGGCATCATTCGAAGTGATAGAAATTAAGTTTTAATGAAAATTATCATACTCGGCCAAAACATGCTTTTCAGCCCCTGAAAAGCACATTTTGGCCATAAAAACTGAATATGTCCCCTGCAACCAAACGAACTGTGAGAGACACAAATCTACAATGGACATAGTGTAAAATGGTCCAATTCAAGTAAGTTATTCATTTGGCATCATTCGAATGGATAGAAATCAAGTTTTAATGAAAATTATCATATTCTGCCAAAACGTGCTTTTCAGCCCCTGAAAAGCACATTTTGGCCATAAAAACTGAATATGTCCCCTGCAACCAAATGAACTCTCAGAGACACAAATCTACAATGGACATAGTGTAAAATGGTCCAATTCAAGTAAGTTATTCATTTGGCATCATTCGAATGGATAGAAATCAAGTTTTAATGAAAATTATCATACTCAGCCAAAACATGCTTTTCAGCCTCTGAAAAGCACATTTTGGCCATAAAAACTGAAATGTCCCCTGCAACCAAACGAACTGTCGGAGACACAAATCTACAATGGACATAGTGTAAAATGGTCCAATTCAAGTAAGTTATTCATTTGGCATCATTCGAAGTGATAGAAATCAAGTTTTAATGAAAATTATCATACTCGGCCAAAACATGCTTTTCAGCCCCTGAAAAGCACATTTTGGCCATAAAAACTGAATATGTCCCCTGCAACCAAACGAACTGTCAGAGACACAAATCTACAATGGACATAGTGTAAAATGGTCCAATTCAAGTAAGTTATTCATTTGGCATCATTCGAAGTGATAGAAATTAAGTTTTAATGAAAATTATCATACTCTGCCAAAACATGCTTTTCAGCCTCTGAAAAGCACATTTTGGCCATAAAAACTGAAAATGTCCCCTGCAACCAAACGAACTGTCGGAGACACAAATCTACAATGGACATAGTGTAAAATGGTCCAATTCAAGTAAGTTATTCATTTGGCATCATTCGAAGTGATAGAAATTAAGTTTTAATGAAAATCATCATACTCGGCCAAAACATGCTTTTCAGCCCCTGAAAAGCACATTTTGGCCATAAAAACTGAAAATGTCCCCTGCAACCAAACGAACTGTCGGAGACACAAATCTACAATTGACTTAGTGTAAAATGGTCCAATTCAAGTAAGTTATTCATTTGGCATCATTCGAAGTGATAGAAATCAAGTTTTAATGAAAATTATCATACTCGGCCAAAACATGCTTTTCAGCCCCTGAAAAGCACATTTTGGCCATAAAAACTGAATATGTCCCCTGCAACCAAACGAACTGTGAGAGACACAAATCTACAATGGACATAGTGTAAAATGGTCCAATTCAAGTAAGTTATTCATTTGGCATCATTCGAATGGATAGAAATCAAGTTTTAATGAAAATTATCATATTCTGCCAAAACGTGCTTTTCAGCCCCTGAAAAGCACATTTTGGCCATAAAAACTGAATATGTCCCCTGCAACCAAATGAACTCTCAGAGACACAAATCTACAATGGACATAGTGTAAAATGGTCCAATTCAAGTAAGTTATTCATTTGGCATCATTCGAATGGATAGAAATCAAGTTTTAATGAAAATTATCATACTCAGCCAAAACATGCTTTTCAGCCTCTGAAAAGCACATTTTGGCCATAAAAACTGAAATGTCCCCTGCAACCAAACGAACTGTCGGAGACACAAATCTACAATGGACATAGTGTAAAATGGTCCAATTCAAGTAAGTTATTCATTTGGCATCATTCGAAGTGATAGAAATCAAGTTTTAATGAAAATTACCATACTCGGCCAAAACATGCTTTTCAGCCCCTGAAAAGCACATTTTGGCCTTAACTGAATATGTCCCCTGCAACCAAACGAACTGTCAGAGATACAAATCTACAATGGACATAGTGTAAAATGGTCCAATTCAAGTAAATTATTCATTTGGCATCATTCGAAGTGATAGAAATTAAGTTTTAATGAAAATTATCATACTCGGCCAAAACATGCTTTTCAGCCCCTGAAAAGCACATTTTGGCCATAAAAACTGAATATGTCCCCTGCAACCAAACGAACTGTGAGAGACACAAATCTACAATGGACATAGTGTAAAATGGTCCAATTCAAGTAAGTTATTCATTTGGCATCATTCGAATGGATAGAAATCAAGTTTTAATGAAAATTATCATATTCTGCCAAAACGTGCTTTTCAGCCCCTGAAAAGCACATTTTGGCCATAAAAACTGAATATGTCCCCTGCAACCAAATGAACTCTCAGAGACACAAATCTACAATGGACATAGTGTAAAATGGTCCAATTCAAGTAAGTTATTCATTTGGCATCATTGGAATGGATAGAAATCAAGTTTTAATGAAAATTATCATACTCAGCCAAAACATGCTTTTCAGCCTCTGAAAAGCACATTTTGGCCATAAAAACTGAAATGTCCCCTGCAACCAAACGAACTGTCGGAGACACAAATCTACAATGGACATAGTGTAAAATGGTCCAATTCAAGTAAGTTATTCATTTGGCATCATTCGAAGTGATAGAAATCAAGTTTTAATGAAAATTACCATACTCGGCCAAAACATGCTTTTCAGCCCCTGAAAAGCACATTTTGGCCTTAACTGAATATGTCCCCTGCAACCAAACGAACTGTCAGAGATACAAATCTACAATGGACATAGTGTAAAATGGTCCAATTCAAGTAAATTATTCATTTGGCATCATTCGAAGTGATAGAAATTAAGTTTTAATGAAAATTATCATACTCGGCCAAAACATGCTTTTCAGCCTCTGAAAAGCACATTTTGGCCATAAAAACTGAAAATGTCCCCTGCAACCAAATGAACTGTCGGAGACACAAATCTACAATGGACATAGTGTAAAATGGTCCAATTCAAGTAAGTTATTCATTTGGCATGATTCGAAGTGATAGAAATAAAGTTTTAATGAAAATTATCATACTCGGCCAAAACATGCTTTTCAGCCCCTGAAAAGCACATTTTGGCCATAAAAACTGAATATGTCCCCTGCAACCAAACGAACTGTCAGAGACACAAATCTACAATGGACATAGTGTAAAACGGTCCAATTCAAGTAAGTTATTCATTTGGCATCATTCGAATGGATAGAAATCAAGTTTTAATGAAAATTATCATATTCTGCCAAAACGTGCTTTTCAGCCCCTGAAAAGCACATTTTGGCCATAAAAACTGAATATGTCCCCTGCAACGAAATGAACTGTCAGAGACACAAATCTACAATGGACATAGTGTAAAATGGTCCAATTCAAGTAAGTTATTCATTTGGCATCATTCGAAGTGATAGAAATCAAGTTTTAATGAAAATTACCATACTCGGCCAAAACATGCTTTTCAGCCTCTGAAAAGCACATTTTGGCCATAAAAACTGAAAATGTCCCCTGCAACCAAACGAACTGTCGGAGACACAAATCTACAATGGACATAGTGTAAAATGGTCCAATTCAAGTAAGTTATTCATTTGGCATCATTCGAAGTGATAGAAATTAAGTTTTAATGTAAATTATCATACTCGGCCAAAACATGCTTTTCAGCCCCTGAAAAGCACATTTTGGCCTTAAAAACTGAATATGTCCCCTGCAACCAAACGAACTGTCAGAGACACAAATCTACAATGGACATAGTGTAAAATGGTCCAATTCAAGCAAATTATTCATTTGGCATCATTCGAAGTGATAGAAATCAAGTTTTAATGAAAATTATCATACTCGGCCAAAACATGCTTTTCAGCCTCTGAAAAGCACATTTTGGCCATAAAAACTGAAAATGTCCCCTGCAACCAAACGAACTGTCGGAGACACAAATCTACAATGGACATAGTGTAAAATGGTCCAATTCAAGTAAGTTATTCATTTGGCATCAATCGAAGTGATAGAAATCAAGTTTTAATGAAAATTATCAAACTCGGCCAAAACATGCTTTTCAGCCCCTGAAAAGCACATTTTGGCCATAAAAACTTAATATGTCCCCTGCAACCAAACGAACTGTCAGAGACACAAATCTACAATGGACATAGTGTAAAATGGTCCAATTCAAGTAAGTTATTCATTTGGCATCATTCGAAGTGATAGAAATTAAGTTTTAATGAAAATTACCATACTCGGCCAAAACATGCTTTTCAGCCTCTGAAAAGCACATTTTGGCCATAAAAACTGAAAATGTCCCCTGCAACCAAACGAACTGTCGGAGACACAAATCTACAATGGACATAGTGTAAAATGGTCCAATTCAAGTAAGTTATTCATTTGGCATCATTCGAAGTGATAGAAATCAAGTTTTAATGAAAATTATCATACTCGGCCAAAACATGCTTTTCAGCCCCTGAAAAGCACATTTTGGCCATAAAAACTGAATATGTCCCCTGCAACCAAACGAACTGTCAGAGACACAAATCTACAATGGACATAGTGTAAAATGGTCCAATTCAAGTAAGTTATTCATTTGGCATCATTCGAAGTGATAGAAATTAAGTTTTAATGAAAATTATCATACTCTGCCAAAACATGCTTTTCAGCCTCTGAAAAGCACATTTTGGCCATAAAAACTGAAAATGTCCCCTGCAACCAAACGAACTGTCGGAGACACAAATCTACAATGGACATAGTGTAAAATGGTCCAATTCAAGTAAGTTATTCATTTGGCATCATTCGAAGTGATAGAAATTAAGTTTTAATGAAAATCATCATACTCGGCCAAAACATGCTTTTCAGCCCCTGAAAAGCACATTTTGGCCATAAAAACTGAATATGTCCCCTGCAACCAAACGAACTGTCAGAGACACAAATCTACAATGGACATAGTGTAAAATGGTCCAATTCAAGTAAGTTATTCATTTGGCATCAATCGAAGTGATAGAAATCAAGTTTTAATGAAAATTATCAAACTCGGCCAAAACATGCTTTTCAGCCCCTGAAAAGCACATTTTGGCCATAAAAACTGAATATGTCCCCTGCAACCAAACGAACTGTCAGAGACACAAATCTACAATGGACATAGTGTAAAATGGTCCAATTCAAGTAAGTTATTCATTTGGCATCATTCGAAGTGATAGAAATTAAGTTTTAATGAAAATTATCATACTCTGCCAAAACATGCTTTTCAGCCTCTGAAAAGCACATTTTGGCCATAAAAACTGAAAATGTCCCCTGCAACCAAACGAACTGTCGGAGACACAAATCTACAATGGACATAGTGTAAAACGGTCCAATTCAAGTAAGTTATTCATTTGGCATCATTCGAATGGATAGAAATCAAGTTTTAATGAAAATTATCATATTCTGCCAAAACGTGCTTTTCAGCCCCTGAAAAGCACATTTTGGCCATAAAAACTGAATATGTCCCCTGCAACGAAATGAACTGTCAGAGACACAAATCTACAATGGACATAGTGTAAAATGGTCCAATTCAAGTAAGTTATTCATTTGGCATCATTCGAAGTGATAGAAATCAAGTTTTAATGAAAATTACCATACTCGGCCAAAACATGCTTTTCAGCCTCTGAAAAGCACATTTTGGCCATAAAAACTGAAAATGTCCCCTGCAACCAAACGAACTGTCGGAGACACAAATCTACAATGGACATAGTGTAAAATGGTCCAATTCAAGTAAGTTATTCATTTGGCATCATTCGAAGTGATAGAAATCAAGTTTTAATGAAAATTATCATACTCGGCCAAAACATGCTTTTCAGCCCCTGAAAAGCACATTTTGGCCATAAAAACTGAATATGTCCCCTGCAACCAAACGAACTGTCAGAGACACAAATCTACAATGGACATAGTGTAAAATGGTCCAATTCAAGTAAGTTATTCATTTGGCATCATTCGAAGTGATAGAAATTAAGTTTTAATGAAAATTATCATACTCTGCCAAAACATGCTTTTCAGCCTCTGAAAAGCACATTTTGGCCATAAAAACTGAAAATGTCCCCTGCAACCAAACGAACTGTCGGAGACACAAATCTACAATGGACATAGTGTAAAATGGTCCAATTCAAGTAAGTTATTCATTTGGCATCATTCGAAGTGATAGAAATTAAGTTTTAATGAAAATCATCATACTCGGCCAAAACATGCTTTTCAGCCCCTGAAAAGCACATTTTGGCCATAAAAACTGAAAATGTCCCCTGCAACCAAACGAACTGTCGGAGACACAAATCTACAATTGACTTAGTGTAAAATGGTCCAATTCAAGTAAGTTATTCATTTGGCATCATTCGAAGTGATAGAAATCAAGTTTTAATGAAAATTATCATACTCGGCCAAAACATGCTTTTCAGCCCCTGAAAAGCACATTTTGGCCATAAAAACTGAATATGTCCCCTGCAACCAAACGAACTGTGAGAGACACAAATCTACAATGGACATAGTGTAAAATGGTCCAATTCAAGTAAGTTATTCATTTGGCATCATTCGAATGGATAGAAATCAAGTTTTAATGAAAATTATCATATTCTGCCAAAACGTGCTTTTCAGCCCCTGAAAAGCACATTTTGGCCATAAAAACTGAATATGTCCCCTGCAACCAAATGAACTCTCAGAGACACAAATCTACAATGGACATAGTGTAAAATGGTCCAATTCAAGTAAGTTATTCATTTGGCATCATTCGAATGGATAGAAATCAAGTTTTAATGAAAATTATCATACTCAGCCAAAACATGCTTTTCAGCCTCTGAAAAGCACATTTTGGCCATAAAAACTGAAATGTCCCCTGCAACCAAACGAACTGTCGGAGACACAAATCTACAATGGACATAGTGTAAAATGGTCCAATTCAAGTAAGTTATTCATTTGGCATCATTCGAAGTGATAGAAATCAAGTTTTAATGAAAATTACCATACTCGGCCAAAACATGCTTTTCAGCCCCTGAAAAGCACATTTTGGCCTTAACTGAATATGTCCCCTGCAACCAAACGAACTGTCAGAGATACAAATCTACAATGGACATAGTGTAAAATGGTCCAATTCAAGTAAATTATTCATTTGGCATCATTCGAAGTGATAGAAATTAAGTTTTAATGAAAATTATCATACTCGGCCAAAACATGCTTTTCAGCCCCTGAAAAGCACATTTTGGCCATAAAAACTGAATATGTCCCCTGCAACCAAACGAACTGTGAGAGACACAAATCTACAATGGACATAGTGTAAAATGGTCCAATTCAAGTAAGTTATTCATTTGGCATCATTCGAATGGATAGAAATCAAGTTTTAATGAAAATTATCATATTCTGCCAAAACGTGCTTTTCAGCCCCTGAAAAGCACATTTTGGCCATAAAAACTGAATATGTCCCCTGCAACCAAATGAACTCTCAGAGACACAAATCTACAATGGACATAGTGTAAAATGGTCCAATTCAAGTAAGTTATTCATTTGGCATCATTCGAATGGATAGAAATCAAGTTTTAATGAAAATTATCATACTCAGCCAAAACATGCTTTTCAGCCTCTGAAAAGCACATTTTGGCCATAAAAACTGAAATGTCCCCTGCAACCAAACGAACTGTCGCAGACACAAATCTACAATGGACATAGTGTAAAATGGTCCAATTCAAGTAAGTTATTCATTTGGCATCATTCGAAGTGATAGAAATCAAGTTTTAATGAAAATTATCATACTCGGCCAAAACATGCTTTTCAGCCCCTGAAAAGCACATTTTGGCCATAAAAACTGAATATGTCCCCTGCAACCAAACGAACTGTGAGAGACACAAATCTACAATGGACATAGTGTAAAATGGTCCAATTCAAGTAAGTTATTCATTTGGCATCATTCGAATGGATAGAAATCAAGTTTTAATGAAAATTATCATATTCTGCCAAAACGTGCTTTTCAGCCCCTGAAAAGCACATTTTGGCCATAAAAACTGAATATGTCCCCTGCAACCAAATGAACTCTCAGAGACACAAATCTACAATGGACATAGTGTAAAATGGTCCAATTCAAGTAAGTTATTCATTTGGCATCATTCGAATGGATAGAAATCAAGTTTTAATGAAAATTATCATACTCAGCCAAAACATGCTTTTCAGCCTCTGAAAAGCACATTTTGGCCATAAAAACTGAAATGTCCCCTGCAACCAAACGAACTGTCGGAGACACAAATCTACAATGGACATAGTGTAAAATGGTCCAATTCAAGTAAGTTATTCATTTGGCATCATTCGAAGTGATAGAAATCAAGTTTTAATGAAAATTACCATACTCGGCCAAAACATGCTTTTCAGCCCCTGAAAAGCACATTTTGGCCTTAACTGAATATGTCCCCTGCAACCAAACGAACTGTCAGAGATACAAATCTACAATGGACATAGTGTAAAATGGTCCAATTCAAGTAAATTATTCATTTGGCATCATTCGAAGTGATAGAAATTAAGTTTTAATGAAAATTATCATACTCGGCCAAAACATGCTTTTCAGCCCCTGAAAAGCACATTTTGGCCATAAAAACTGAATATGTCCCCTGCAACCAAACGAACTGTGAGAGACACAAATCTACAATGGACATAGTGTAAAATGGTCCAATTCAAGTAAGTTATTCATTTGGCATCATTCGAATGGATAGAAATCAAGTTTTAATGAAAATTATCATATTCTGCCAAAACGTGCTTTTCAGCCCCTGAAAAGCACATTTTGGCCATAAAAACTGAATATGTCCCCTGCAACCAAATGAACTCTCAGAGACACAAATCTACAATGGACATAGTGTAAAATGGTCCAATTCAAGTAAGTTATTCATTTGGCATCATTCGAATGGATAGAAATCAAGTTTTAATGAAAATTATCATACTCAGCCAAAACATGCTTTTCAGCCTCTGAAAAGCACATTTTGGCCATAAAAACTGAAATGTCCCCTGCAACCAAACGAACTGTCGGAGACACAAATCTACAATGGACATAGTGTAAAATGGTCCAATTCAAGTAAGTTATTCATTTGGCATCATTCGAAGTGATAGAAATCAAGTTTTAATGAAAATTATCATACTCGGCCAAAACATGCTTTTCAGCCCCTGAAAAGCACATTTTGGCCATAAAAACTGAATATGTCCCCTGCAACCAAACGAACTGTCAGAGACACAAATCTACAATGGACATAGTGTAAAATGGTCCAATTCAAGTAAGTTATTCATTTGGCATCATTCGAAGTGATAGAAATTAAGTTTTAATGAAAATTATCATACTCTGCCAAAACATGCTTTTCAGCCTCTGAAAAGCACATTTTGGCCATAAAAACTGAAAATGTCCCCTGCAACCAAACGAACTGTCGGAGACACAAATCTACAATGGACATAGTGTAAAATGGTCCAATTCAAGTAAGTTATTCATTTGGCATCATTCGAAGTGATAGAAATTAAGTTTTAATGAAAATCATCATACTCGGCCAAAACATGCTTTTCAGCCCCTGAAAAGCACATTTTGGCCATAAAAACTGAAAATGTCCCCTGCAACCAAACGAACTGTCGGAGACACAAATCTACAATTGACTTAGTGTAAAATGGTCCAATTCAAGTAAGTTATTCATTTGGCATCATTCGAAGTGATAGAAATCAAGTTTTAATGAAAATTATCATACTCGGCCAAAACATGCTTTTCAGCCCCTGAAAAGCACATTTTGGCCATAAAAACTGAATATGTCCCCTGCAACCAAACGAACTGTGAGAGACACAAATCTACAATGGACATAGTGTAAAATGGTCCAATTCAAGTAAGTTATTCATTTGGCATCATTCGAATGGATAGAAATCAAGTTTTAATGAAAATTATCATATTCTGCCAAAACGTGCTTTTCAGCCCCTGAAAAGCACATTTTGGCCATAAAAACTGAATATGTCCCCTGCAACCAAATGAACTCTCAGAGACACAAATCTACAATGGACATAGTGTAAAATGGTCCAATTCAAGTAAGTTATTCATTTGGCATCATTCGAATGGATAGAAATCAAGTTTTAATGAAAATTATCATACTCAGCCAAAACATGCTTTTCAGCCTCTGAAAAGCACATTTTGGCCATAAAAACTGAAATGTCCCCTGCAACCAAACGAACTGTCGGAGACACAAATCTACAATGGACATAGTGTAAAATGGTCCAATTCAAGTAAGTTATTCATTTGGCATCATTCGAAGTGATAGAAATCAAGTTTTAATGAAAATTACCATACTCGGCCAAAACATGCTTTTCAGCCCCTGAAAAGCACATTTTGGCCTTAACTGAATATGTCCCCTGCAACCAAACGAACTGTCAGAGATACAAATCTACAATGGACATAGTGTAAAATGGTCCAATTCAAGTAAATTATTCATTTGGCATCATTCGAAGTGATAGAAATTAAGTTTTAATGAAAATTATCATACTCGGCCAAAACATGCTTTTCAGCCCCTGAAAAGCACATTTTGGCCATAAAAACTGAATATGTCCCCTGCAACCAAACGAACTGTGAGAGACACAAATCTACAATGGACATAGTGTAAAATGGTCCAATTCAAGTAAGTTATTCATTTGGCATCATTCGAATGGATAGAAATCAAGTTTTAATGAAAATTATCATATTCTGCCAAAACGTGCTTTTCAGCCCCTGAAAAGCACATTTTGGCCATAAAAACTGAATATGTCCCCTGCAACCAAATGAACTCTCAGAGACACAAATCTACAATGGACATAGTGTAAAATGGTCCAATTCAAGTAAGTTATTCATTTGGCATCATTGGAATGGATAGAAATCAAGTTTTAATGAAAATTATCATACTCAGCCAAAACATGCTTTTCAGCCTCTGAAAAGCACATTTTGGCCATAAAAACTGAAATGTCCCCTGCAACCAAACGAACTGTCGGAGACACAAATCTACAATGGACATAGTGTAAAATGGTCCAATTCAAGTAAGTTATTCATTTGGCATCATTCGAAGTGATAGAAATCAAGTTTTAATGAAAATTACCATACTCGGCCAAAACATGCTTTTCAGCCCCTGAAAAGCACATTTTGGCCTTAACTGAATATGTCCCCTGCAACCAAACGAACTGTCAGAGATACAAATCTACAATGGACATAGTGTAAAATGGTCCAATTCAAGTAAATTATTCATTTGGCATCATTCGAAGTGATAGAAATTAAGTTTTAATGAAAATTATCATACTCGGCCAAAACATGCTTTTCAGCCTCTGAAAAGCACATTTTGGCCATAAAAACTGAAAATGTCCCCTGCAACCAAATGAACTGTCGGAGACACAAATCTACAATGGACATAGTGTAAAATGGTCCAATTCAAGTAAGTTATTCATTTGGCATGATTCGAAGTGATAGAAATAAAGTTTTAATGAAAATTATCATACTCGGCCAAAACATGCTTTTCAGCCCCTGAAAAGCACATTTTGGCCATAAAAACTGAATATGTCCCCTGCAACCAAACGAACTGTCAGAGACACAAATCTACAATGGACATAGTGTAAAACGGTCCAATTCAAGTAAGTTATTCATTTGGCATCATTCGAATGGATAGAAATCAAGTTTTAATGAAAATTATCATATTCTGCCAAAACGTGCTTTTCAGCCCCTGAAAAGCACATTTTGGCCATAAAAACTGAATATGTCCCCTGCAACGAAATGAACTGTCAGAGACACAAATCTACAATGGACATAGTGTAAAATGGTCCAATTCAAGTAAGTTATTCATTTGGCATCATTCGAAGTGATAGAAATCAAGTTTTAATGAAAATTACCATACTCGGCCAAAACATGCTTTTCAGCCTCTGAAAAGCACATTTTGGCCATAAAAACTGAAAATGTCCCCTGCAACCAAACGAACTGTCGGAGACACAAATCTACAATGGACATAGTGTAAAATGGTTCATTTCAAGTAAGTTATTCATTTGGCATCATTCGAAGTGATAGAAATTAAGTTTTAATGTAAATTATCATACTCGGCCAAAACATGCTTTTCAGCCCCTGAAAAGCACATTTTGGCCTTAAAAACTGAATATGTCCCCTGCAACCAAACGAACTGTCAGAGACACAAATCTACAATGGACATAGTGTAAAATGGTCCAATTCAAGCAAATTATTCATTTGGCATCATTCGAAGTGATAGAAATCAAGTTTTAATGAAAATTATCATACTCGGCCAAAACATGCTTTTCAGCCTCTGAAAAGCACATTTTGGCCATAAAAACTGAAAATGTCCCCTGCAACCAAACGAACTGTCGGAGACACAAATCTACAATGGACATAGTGTAAAATGGTCCAATTCAAGTAAGTTATTCATTTGGCATCAATCGAAGTGATAGAAATCAAGTTTTAATGAAAATTATCAAACTCGGCCAAAACATGCTTTTCAGCCCCTGAAAAGCACATTTTGGCCATAAAAACTTAATATGTCCCCTGCAACCAAACGAACTGTCAGAGACACAAATCTACAATGGACATAGTGTAAAATGGTCCAATTCAAGTAAGTTATTCATTTGGCATCATTCGAAGTGATAGAAATTAAGTTTTAATGAAAATTATCATACTCTGCCAAAACATGCTTTTCAGCCCCTGAAAAGCACATTTTGGCCATAAAAACTGAAAATGTCCCCTGCAACCAAACGAACTGTCGGAGACACAAATCTACAATGGACATAGTGTAAAATGGTCCAATTCAAGTAAGTTATTCATTTGGCATCATTCGAAGTGATAGAAATCAAGTTTTAATGAAAATTATCATACTCGGCCAAAACGTGCTTTTCAGCCCCTGAAAAGCACATTTTGGCCATAAAAACTGAATATGTCCCCTGCAACGAAATGAACTGTCAGAGACACAAATCTACAATGGACATAGTGTAAAATGGTCCAATTCAAGTAAGTTATTCATTTGGCATCATTCGAAGTGATAGAAATTAAGTTTTAATGAAAATTATCATACTCTGCCAAAACATGCTTTTCAGCCCCTGAAAAGCACATTTTGGCCATAAAAACTGAATATGTCCCCTGCAACCAAACGAACTGTCAGAGACACAAATCTACAATGGACATAGTGTAAAACG
Source organism: Stigmatopora argus (assembly GCF_051989625.1). Classification (NCBI taxonomy): domain Eukaryota; kingdom Metazoa; phylum Chordata; class Actinopteri; order Syngnathiformes; family Syngnathidae; genus Stigmatopora; species Stigmatopora argus. The sequence goes on along the minus strand of NC_135395.1, from coordinate 1,354,467 downwards.
GTCCAATTCAAGTAAGTTATTCATTTGGCATCATTCGAATGGATAGAAATCAAGTTTTAATGAAAATTATCATATTCTGCCAAAACGTGCTTTTCAGCCCCTGAAAAGCACATTTTGGCCATAAAAACTGAATATGTCCCCTGCAACGAAATGAACTGTCAGAGACACAAATCTACAATGGACATAGTGTAAAATGGTCCAATTCAAGTAAGTTATTCATTTGGCATCATTCGAAGTGATAGAAATCAAGTTTTAATGAAAATTACCATACTCGGCCAAAACATGCTTTTCAGCCTCTGAAAAGCACATTTTGGCCATAAAAACTGAAAATGTCCCCTGCAACCAAACGAACTGTCGGAGACACAAATCTACAATGGACATAGTGTAAAATGGTCCAATTCAAGTAAGTTATTCATTTGGCATCATTCGAAGTGATAGAAATTAAGTTTTAATGTAAATTATCATACTCGGCCAAAACATGCTTTTCAGCCCCTGAAAAGCACATTTTGGCCTTAAAAACTGAATATGTCCCCTGCAACCAAACGAACTGTCAGAGACACAAATCTACAATGGACATAGTGTAAAATGGTCCAATTCAAGCAAATTATTCATTTGGCATCATTCGAAGTGATAGAAATCAAGTTTTAATGAAAATTATCATACTCGGCCAAAACATGCTTTTCAGCCTCTGAAAAGCACATTTTGGCCATAAAAACTGAAAATGTCCCCTGCAACCAAACGAACTGTCGGAGACACAAATCTACAATGGACATAGTGTAAAATGGTCCAATTCAAGTAAGTTATTCATTTGGCATCAATCGAAGTGATAGAAATCAAGTTTTAATGAAAATTATCAAACTCGGCCAAAACATGCTTTTCAGCCCCTGAAAAGCACATTTTGGCCATAAAAACTTAATATGTCCCCTGCAACCAAACGAACTGTCAGAGACACAAATCTACAATGGACATAGTGTAAAATGGTCCAATTCAAGTAAGTTATTCATTTGGCATCATTCGAAGTGATAGAAATTAAGTTTTAATGAAAATTATCATACTCTGCCAAAACATGCTTTTCAGCCTCTGAAAAGCACATTTTGGCCATAAAAACTGAAAATGTCCCCTGCAACCAAACGAACTGTCGGAGACACAAATCTACAATGGACATAGGTAAAATGGTCCAATTCAAGTAAGTTATTCATTTGGCATCATTCGAAGTGATAGAAATTAAGTTTTAATGAAAATCATCATACTCGGCCAAAACATGCTTTTCAGCCCCTGAAAAGCACATTTTGGCCATAAAAACTGAAAATGTCCCCTGCAACCAAACGAACTGTCGGAGACACAAATCTACAATTGACATAGTCTAAAATGGTCCAATTCAAGTAAGTTATTCATTTGGCATCATTCGAAGTGATAGAAATAAAGCTTTAATGAAAATTATCATACTCTGCCAAAACGTGCTTTTCAGCCCCTGAAAAGCACATTTTGGCCATAAAAACTGAATATGTCCCCTGCAACGAAATGAACTGTCAGAGACACAAATCTACAATGGACATTGTGTAAAATGGTCCAATTCAAGTAAGTTATTCATTTGGCATCATTCGACGTGATAGAAATCAAGTTTTAATGAAAATTATCATACTCGGCCAAAACATGCTTTTCAGCCCCTGAAAAGCACATTTTGGCCATAAAAACTGAATATGTCCCCTGCAACCAAACGAACTGTCGGAGACACAAATCTACAATTGACATAGTCTAAAATGGTCCAATTCAAGTAAGTTATTCATTTGGCATCATTCGAATGGATAGAAATCAAGTTTTAATGAAAATTATCATATTCTGCCAAAACGTGCTTTTCAGCCCCTGAAAAGCACATTTTGGCCTTAATTGAATATGTCCCCTGCAACCAAACGAACTGTCAGAGATACAAATCTACAATGGACATAGTGTAAAATGGTCCAATTCAAGTAAATTATTCATTTGGCATCATTCGAAGTGATAGAAATTAAGTTTTAATGAAAATTATCATACTCGGCAAAACATGCTTTTCAGCCTCTGAAAAGCACATTTTGGCCATAAAAACTGAAAATGTCCCCTGCAACCAAACGAACTGTCGGAGACACAAATCTACAATGGACATAGTGTAAAATGGTCCAATTCAAGTAAGTTATTCATTTGGCATGATTCGAAGTGATAGAATTCAAGTTTTAATGAAAATTATCATACTCGGCCAAAACATGCTTTTCAGACCCTGAAAAGCACATTTTGGCCATAAAAACTGAATATGTCCCCTGCAACCAAACGAACTGTCAGAGACACAAATCTACAATGGACATAGTGTAAAATGGTCCAATTCAAGTAAGTTATTTATTTGGCATCATTCGAATGGATAGAAATCAAGTTTTAATGAAAATTATCATATTCTGCCAAAACGTGCTTTTCAGCCCCTGAAAAGCACATTTTGGCCATAAAAACTGAATATGTCCCCTGCAACGAAATGAACTGTCAGAGACACAAATCTACAATGGACATAGTGTAAAATGGTCCAATTCAAGTAAGTTATTCATTTGGCATCATTCGAAGTGATAGAAATCAAGTTTTAATGAAAATTACCATACTCGGCCAAAACATGCTTTTCAGCCTCTGAAAAGCACATTTTGGCCATAAAAACTGAAAATGTCCCCTGCAACCAAACGAACTGTCGGAGACACAAATCTACAATGGACATAGTGTAAAATGGTCCAATTCAAGTAAGTTATTCATTTGGCATCATTCGAAGTGATAGAAATTAAGTTTTAATGTAAATTATCATACTCGGCCAAAACATGCTTTTCAGCCCCTGAAAAGCACATTTTGGCCTTAAAAACTGAATATGTCCCCTGCAACCAAACGAACTGTCAGAGACACAAATCTACAATGGACATAGTGTAAAATGGTCCAATTCAAGCAAATTATTCATTTGGCATCATTCGAAGTGATAGAAATCAAGTTTTAATGAAAATTATCATACTCGGCCAAAACATGCTTTTCAGCCTCTGAAAAGCACATTTTGGCCATAAAAACTGAAAATGTCCCCTGCAACCAAACGAACTGTCGGAGACACAAATCTACAATGGACATAGTGTAAAATGGTCCAATTCAAGTAAGTTATTCATTTGGCATCAATCGAAGTGATAGAAATCAAGTTTTAATGAAAATTATCAAACTCGGCCAAAACATGCTTTTCAGCCCCTGAAAAGCACATTTTGGCCATAAAAACTTAATATGTCCCCTGCAACCAAACGAACTGTCAGAGACACAAATCTACAATGGACATAGTGTAAAATGGTCCAATTCAAGTAAGTTATTCATTTGGCATCATTCGAAGTGATAGAAATTAAGTTTTAATGAAAATTATCATACTCTGCCAAAACATGCTTTTCAGCCTCTGAAAAGCACATTTTGGCCATAAAAACTGAAAATGTCCCCTGCAACCAAACGAACTGTCGGAGACACAAATCTACAATGGACATAGGTAAAATGGTCCAATTCAAGTAAGTTATTCATTTGGCATCATTCGAAGTGATAGAAATTAAGTTTTAATGAAAATCATCATACTCGGCCAAAACATGCTTTTCAGCCCCTGAAAAGCACATTTTGGCCATAAAAACTGAAAATGTCCCCTGCAACCAAACGAACTGTCGGAGACACAAATCTACAATTGACATAGTCTAAAATGGTCCAATTCAAGTAAGTTATTCATTTGGCATCATTCGAAGTGATAGAAATAAAGCTTTAATGAAAATTATCATACTCTGCCAAAACGTGCTTTTCAGCCCCTGAAAAGCACATTTTGGCCATAAAAACTGAATATGTCCCCTGCAACGAAATGAACTGTCAGAGACACAAATCTACAATGGACATTGTGTAAAATGGTCCAATTCAAGTAAGTTATTCATTTGGCATCATTCGACGTGATAGAAATCAAGTTTTAATGAAAATTATCATACTCGGCCAAAACATGCTTTTCAGCCCCTGAAAAGCACATTTTGGCCATAAAAACTGAATATGTCCCCTGCAACCAAACGAACTGTCGGAGACACAAATCTACAATTGACATAGTCTAAAATGGTCCAATTCAAGTAAGTTATTCATTTGGCATCATTCGAATGGATAGAAATCAAGTTTTAATGAAAATTATCATATTCTGCCAAAACGTGCTTTTCAGCCCCTGAAAAGCACATTTTGGCCTTAATTGAATATGTCCCCTGCAACCAAACGAACTGTCAGAGATACAAATCTACAATGGACATAGTGTAAAATGGTCCAATTCAAGTAAATTATTCATTTGGCATCATTCGAAGTGATAGAAATTAAGTTTTAATGAAAATTATCATACTCGGCAAAACATGCTTTTCAGCCTCTGAAAAGCACATTTTGGCCATAAAAACTGAAAATGTCCCCTGCAACCAAACGAACTGTCGGAGACACAAATCTACAATGGACATAGTGTAAAATGGTCCAATTCAAGTAAGTTATTCATTTGGCATGATTCGAAGTGATAGAATTCAAGTTTTAATGAAAATTATCATACTCGGCCAAAACATGCTTTTCAGACCCTGAAAAGCACATTTTGGCCATAAAAACTGAATATGTCCCCTGCAACCAAACGAACTGTCAGAGACACAAATCTACAATGGACATAGTGTAAAATGGTCCAATTCAAGTAAGTTATTTATTTGGCATCATTCGAATGGATAGAAATCAAGTTTTAATGAAAATTATCATATTCTGCCAAAACGTGCTTTTCAGCCCCTGAAATGCACATTTTGGCCATAAAAACTGAATATGTCCCCTGCAACGAAATGAACTGTCAGAGACACAAATCTACAATGGACATAGTGTAAAATGGTCCAATTCAAGTAAGTTATTCATTTGGCATCATTCGAAGTGATAGAAATCAAGTTTTAATGAAAATTATCAAACTCGGCCAAAACATGCTTTTCAGCCCCTGAAAAGCACATTTTGGCCATAAAAACTGAATATGTCCCCTGCAACCAAACAAACTGTCAGAGACACAAATCTACAATGGACATAGTGTAAAATGGTCCAATTCAAGTAAGTTGTTCATTTGGCATCAATCGAAGTGATAGAAATCAAGTTTTAATGAAAATTATCAAACTCGGCCAAAACATGCTTTTCAGCCCCTGAAAAGCACATTTTGGCCATAAAAACTGAATATGTCCCCTGCAACCAAACGAACTGTCAGAGACACAAATCTACAATGGACATAGTGTAAAATGGTCCAATTCAAGTAAGTTATTCATTTGGCATCATTCGAAGTGATAGAAATCAAGTTTTAATGAAAATTATCATACTCGGCCAAAACATGCTTTTCAGCCTCTGAAAAGCACATTTTGGCCATAAAAACTGAATATGTCCCCTGCAACCAAACGAACTGTCAGAGACACAAATCTACAATGGACATAGTGTAAAATGGTCCAATTCAAGTAAGTTATTCATTTGGCATCATTCGAAGTGATAGAAATCAAGTTTTAATGAAAATTATCATACTCTGCCAAAACATGCTTTTCAGCCTCTGAAAAGCACATTTTGGCCATAAAAACTGAAAATGTCCCCTGCAACCAAACGAACTGTCGGAGACACAAATCTACAATGGACATAGTGTAAAACGGTCCAATTCAAGTAAGTTATTCATTTGGCATCATTCGAATGGATAGAAATCAAGTTTTAATGAAAATTATCATATTCTGCCAAAACGTGCTTTTCAGCCCCTGAAAAGCACATTTTGGCCATAAAAACTGAATATGTCCCCTGCAACGAAATGAACTGTCAGAGACACAAATCTACAATGGACATAGTGTAAAATGGTCCAATTCAAGTAAGTTATTCATTTAGCATCATTCGAAGTGATAGAAATCAAGTTTTAATGAAAATTACCATACTCGGCCAAAACATGCTTTTCAGCCCCTGAAAAGCACATTTTGGCCTTAACTGAATATGTCCCCTGCAACCAAACGAACTGTCAGAGATACAAATCTACAATGGACATAGTGTAAAATGGTCCAATTCAAGTAAATTATTCATTTGGCATCATTCGAAGTGATAGAAATTAAGTTTTAATGAAAATTATCATACTCGGCCAAAACATGCTTTTCAGCCTCTGAAAAGCACATTTTGGCCATAAAAACTGAAAATGTCCCCTGCAACCAAATGAACTGTCGGAGACACAAATCTACAATGGACATAGTGTAAAATGGTCAAATTCAAGTAAGTTATTCATTTGGCATGATTCGAAGTGATAGAAATAAAGTTTTAATGAAAATTATCATACTCGGCCAAAACATGCTTTTCAGCCCCTGAAAAGCACATTTTGGCCATAAAAACTGAATATGTCCCCTGCAACCAAACGAACTGTCAGAGACACAAATCTACAATGGACATAGTGTAAAACGGTCCAATTCAAGTAAGTTATTCATTTGGCATCATTCGAATGGATAGAAATCAAGTTTTAATGAAAATTATCATATTCTGCCAAAACGTGCTTTTCAGCCCCTGAAAAGCACATTTTGGCCATAAAAACTGAATATGTCCCCTGCAACGAAATGAACTGTCAGAGACACAAATCTACAATGGACATAGTGTAAAATGGTCCAATTCAAGTAAGTTATTCATTTGGCATCATTCGAAGTGATAGAAATCAAGTTTTAATGAAAATTACCATACTCGGCCAAAACATGCTTTTCAGCCTCTGAAAAGCACATTTTGGCCATAAAAACTGAAAATGTCCCCTGCAACCAAACGAACTGTCGGAGACACAAATCTACAATGGACATAGTGTAAAATGGTCCAATTCAAGTAAGTTATTCATTTGGCATCATTCGAAGTGATAGAAATTAAGTTTTAATGTAAATTATCATACTCGGCCAAAACATGCTTTTCAGCCCCTGAAAAGCACATTTTGGCCTTAAAAACTGAATATGTCCCCTGCAACCAAACGAACTGTCAGAGACACAAATCTACAATGGACATAGTGTAAAATGGTCCAATTCAAGCAAATTATTCATTTGGCATCATTCGAAGTGATAGAAATCAAGTTTTAATGAAAATTATCATACTCGGCCAAAACATGCTTTTCAGCCTCTGAAAAGCACATTTTGGCCATAAAAACTGAAAATGTCCCCTGCAACCAAACGAACTGTCGGAGACACAAATCTACAATGGACATAGTGTAAAATGGTCCAATTCAAGTAAGTTATTCATTTGGCATCAATCGAAGTGATAGAAATCAAGTTTTAATGAAAATTATCAAACTCGGCCAAAACATGCTTTTCAGCCCCTGAAAAGCACATTTTGGCCATAAAAACTTAATATGTCCCCTGCAACCAAACGAACTGTCAGAGACACAAATCTACAATGGACATAGTGTAAAATGGTCCAATTCAAGTAAGTTATTCATTTGGCATCATTCGAAGTGATAGAAATTAAGTTTTAATGAAAATTATCATACTCTGCCAAAACATGCTTTTCAGCCTCTGAAAAGCACATTTTGGCCATAAAAACTGAAAATGTCCCCTGCAACCAAACGAACTGTCGGAGACACAAATCTACAATGGACATAGGTAAAATGGTCCAATTCAAGTAAGTTATTCATTTGGCATCATTCGAAGTGATAGAAATTAAGTTTTAATGAAAATCATCATACTCGGCCAAAACATGCTTTTCAGCCCCTGAAAAGCACATTTTGGCCATAAAAACTGAAAATGTCCCCTGCAACCAAACGAACTGTCGGAGACACAAATCTACAATTGACATAGTCTAAAATGGTCCAATTCAAGTAAGTTATTCATTTGGCATCATTCGAAGTGATAGAAATAAAGCTTTAATGAAAATTATCATACTCTGCCAAAACGTGCTTTTCAGTCCCTGAAAAGCACATTTTGGCCATAAAAACTGAATATGTCCCCTGCAACGAAATGAACTGTCAGAGACACAAATCTACAATGGACATTGTGTAAAATGGTCCAATTCAAGTAAGTTATTCATTTGGCATCATTCGACGTGATAGAAATCAAGTTTTAATGAAAATTATCATACTCGGCCAAAACATGCTTTTCAGCCCCTGAAAAGCACATTTTGGCCATAAAAACTGAATATGTCCCCTGCAACCAAACGAACTGTCAGAGACACAAATCTACAATATACATAGTGTAAAATGGTCCAATTCAAGTAAGTTATTCATTTGGCATCATTCGAATGGATAGAAATCAAGTTTTAATGAAAATTATCATATTCTGCCAAAACGTGCTTTTCAGCCCCTGAAAAGCACATTTTGGCCTTAATTGAATATGTCCCCTGCAACCAAACGAACTGTCAGAGATACAAATCTACAATGGACATAGTGTAAAATGGTCCAATTCAAGTAAATTATTCATTTGGCATCATTCGAAGTGATAGAAATTAAGTTTTAATGAAAATTATCATACTCGGCAAAACATGCTTTTCAGCCTCTGAAAAGCACATTTTGGCCATAAAAACTGAAAATGTCCCCTGCAACCAAACGAACTGTCGGAGACACAAATCTACAATGGACATAGTGTAAAATGGTCCAATTCAAGTAAGTTATTCATTTGGCATGATTCGAAGTGATAGAATTCAAGTTTTAATGAAAATTATCATACTCGGCCAAAACATGCTTTTCAGACCCTGAAAAGCACATTTTGGCCATAAAAACTGAATATGTCCCCTGCAACCAAACGAACTGTCAGAGACACAAATCTACAATGGACATAGTGTAAAATGGTCCAATTCAAGTAAGTTATTCATTTGGCATCATTCGAATGGATAGAAATCAAGTTTTAATGAAAATTATCATATTCTGCCAAAACGTGCTTTTCAGCCCCCGAAATGCACATTTTGGCCATAAAAACTGAATATGTCCCCTGCAACGAAATGAACTGTCAGAGACACAAATCTACAATGGACATAGTGTAAAATGGTCCAATTCAAGTAAGTTATTCATTTGGCATCATTCGAAGTGATAGAAATCAAGTTTTAATGAAAATTACCATACTCGGCCAAAACATGCTTTTCAGCCTCTGAAAAGCACATTTTGGCCATAAAAACTGAAAATGTCCCCTGCAACCAAACGAACTGTCGGAGACACAAATCTACAATGGACATAGTGTAAAATGGTCCAATTCAAGTAAGTTATTCATTTGGCATCAATCGAAGTGATAGAAATCAAGTTTTAATGAAAATTATCAAACTCGGCCAAAACATGCTTTTCAGCCCCTGAAAAGCACATTTTGGCCATAAAAACTGAATATGTCCCCTGCAACCAAACAAACTGTCAGAGACACAAATCTACAATGGACATAGTGTAAAATGGTCCAATTCAAGTAAGTTATTCATTTGGCATCAATCGAAGTGATAGAAATCAAGTTTTAATGAAAATTATCAAACTCGGCCAAAACATGCTTTTCAGCCCCTGAAAAGCACATTTTGGCCTTAAAAACTGAATATGTCCCCTGCAACCAAACGAACTGTCAGAGACACAAATCTACAATGGACATAGTGTAAAATGGTCCAATTCAAGTAAGTTATTCATTTGGCATCAATCGAAGTGATAGAAATCAAGTTTTAATGAAAATTATCAAACTCGGCCAAAACATGCTTTTCAGCCCCTGAAAAGCACATTTTGGCCATAAAAACTGAATATGTCCCCTGCAACCAAACGAACTGTCAGAGACACAAATCTACAATGGACATAGTGTAAAATGGTCCAATTCAAGTAAGTTATTCATTTGGCATCATTCGAAGTGATAGAAATCAAGTTTTAATGAAAATTATCATACTCGGCCAAAACATGCTTTTCAGCCCCTGAAAAGCACATTTTGGCCATAAAAACTGAATATGTCCCCTGCAACCAAACGAACTGTCAGAGACACAAATCTACAATGGACATAGTGTAAAATGGTCCAATTCAAGTAAGTTATTCATTTGGCATCATTCGAAGTGATAGAAATTAAGTTTTAATGTAAATTATCATACTCGGCCAAAACATGCTTTTCAGCCCCTGAAAAGCACATTTTGGCCATAAAAACTGAATATGTCCCCTGCAACCAAACGAACTGTCAGAGACACAAATCTACAATGGACATAGTGTAAAATGGTCCAATTCAAGTAAGTTATTCATTTGGCATCATTCGAAGTGATAGAAATTAAGTTTTAATGTAAATTATCATACTCGGCCAAAACATGCTTTTCAGCCCCTGAAAAGCACATTTTGGCCTTAAAAACTGAATATGTCCCCTGCAACCAAACGAACTGTCAGAGACACAAATCTACAATGGACATAGTGTAAAATGGTCCAATTCAAGCAAATTATTCATTTGGCATCATTCGAAGTGATAGAAATCAAGTTTTAATGAAAATTATCATACTCGGCCAAAACATGCTTTTCAGCCTCTGAAAAGCACATTTTGGCCATAAAAACTGAAAATGTCCCCTGCAACCAAACGAACTGTCGGAGACACAAATCTACAATGGACATAGTGTAAAATGGTCCAATTCAAGTAAGTTATTCATTTGGCATCAATCGAAGTGATAGAAATCAAGTTTTAATGAAAATTATCAAACTCGGCCAAAACATGCTTTTCAGCCCCTGAAAAGCACATTTTGGCCATAAAAACTTAATATGTCCCCTGCAACCAAACGAACTGTCAGAGACACAAATCTACAATGGACATAGTGTAAAATGGTCCAATTCAAGTAAGTTATTCATTTGGCATCATTCGAAGTGATAGAAATTAAGTTTTAATGAAAATTATCATACTCTGCCAAAACATGCTTTTCAGCCTCTGAAAAGCACATTTTGGCCATAAAAACTGAAAATGTCCCCTGCAACCAAACGAACTGTCGGAGACACAAATCTACAATGGACATAGGTAAAATGGTCCAATTCAAGTAAGTTATTCATTTGGCATCATTCGAAGTGATAGAAATTAAGTTTTAATGAAAATCATCATACTCGGCCAAAACATGCTTTTCAGCCCCTGAAAAGCACATTTTGGCCATAAAAACTGAAAATGTCCCCTGCAACCAAACGAACTGTCGGAGACACAAATCTACAATTGACATAGTCTAAAATGGTCCAATTCAAGTAAGTTATTCATTTGGCATCATTCGAAGTGATAGAAATAAAGCTTTAATGAAAATTATCATACTCTGCCAAAACGTGCTTTTCAGTCCCTGAAAAGCACATTTTGGCCATAAAAACTGAATATGTCCCCTGCAACGAAATGAACTGTCAGAGACACAAATCTACAATGGACATTGTGTAAAATGGTCCAATTCAAGTAAGTTATTCATTTGGCATCATTCGACGTGATAGAAATCAAGTTTTAATGAAAATTATCATACTCGGCCAAAACATGCTTTTCAGCCCCTGAAAAGCACATTTTGGCCATAAAAACTGAATATGTCCCCTGCAACCAAACGAACTGTCAGAGACACAAATCTACAATATACATAGTGTAAAATGGTCCAATTCAAGTAAGTTATTCATTTGGCATCATTCGAATGGATAGAAATCAAGTTTTAATGAAAATTATCATATTCTGCCAAAACGTGCTTTTCAGCCCCTGAAAAGCACATTTTGGCCTTAATTGAATATGTCCCCTGCAACCAAACGAACTGTCAGAGATACAAATCTACAATGGACATAGTGTAAAATGGTCCAATTCAAGTAAATTATTCATTTGGCATCATTCGAAGTGATAGAAATTAAGTTTTAATGAAAATTATCATACTCGGCAAAACATGCTTTTCAGCCTCTGAAAAGCACATTTTGGCCATAAAAACTGAAAATGTCCCCTGCAACCAAACGAACTGTCGGAGACACAAATCTACAATGGACATAGTGTAAAATGGTCCAATTCAAGTAAGTTATTCATTTGGCATGATTCGAAGTGATAGAATTCAAGTTTTAATGAAAATTATCATACTCGGCCAAAACATGCTTTTCAGACCCTGAAAAGCACATTTTGGCCATAAAAACTGAATATGTCCCCTGCAACCAAACGAACTGTCAGAGACACAAATCTACAATGGACATAGTGTAAAATGGTCCAATTCAAGTAAGTTATTCATTTGGCATCATTCGAATGGATAGAAATCAAGTTTTAATGAAAATTATCATATTCTGCCAAAACGTGCTTTTCAGCCCCCGAAATGCACATTTTGGCCATAAAAACTGAATATGTCCCCTGCAACGAAATGAACTGTCAGAGACACAAATCTACAATGGACATAGTGTAAAATGGTCCAATTCAAGTAAGTTATTCATTTGGCATCATTCGAAGTGATAGAAATCAAGTTTTAATGAAAATTACCATACTCGGCCAAAACATGCTTTTCAGCCTCTGAAAAGCACATTTTGGCCATAAAAACTGAAAATGTCCCCTGCAACCAAACGAACTGTCGGAGACACAAATCTACAATGGACATAGTGTAAAATGGTCCAATTCAAGTAAGTTATTCATTTGGCATCAATCGAAGTGATAGAAATCAAGTTTTAATGAAAATTATCAAACTCGGCCAAAACATGCTTTTCAGCCCCTGAAAAGCACATTTTGGCCATAAAAACTGAATATGTCCCCTGCAACCAAACAAACTGTCAGAGACACAAATCTACAATGGACATAGTGTAAAATGGTCCAATTCAAGTAAGTTATTCATTTGGCATCAATCGAAGTGATAGAAATCAAGTTTTAATGAAAATTATCAAACTCGGCCAAAACATGCTTTTCAGCCCCTGAAAAGCACATTTTGGCCATAAAAACTGAATATGTCCCCTGCAACCAAACGAACTGTCAGAGACACAAATCTACAATGGACATAGTGTAAAATGGTCCAATTCAAGTAAGTTATTCATTTGGCATCATTCGAAGTGATAGAAATTAAGTTTTAATGAAAATTATCATACTCTGCCAAAACATGCTTTTCAGCCTCTGAAAAGCACATTTTGGCCATAAAAACTGAAAATGTCCCCTGCAACCAAACGAACTGTCGGAGACACAAATCTACAATGGACATAGTGCAAAATGGTCCAATTCAAGTAAGTTATTCATTTGGCATCATTCGAAGTGATAGAAATCAAGTTTTAATGAAAATTATCATACTCGGCCAAAACATGCTTTTCAGCCTCTGAAAAGCACATTTTGGCCATAAAAACTGAATATGTCCCCTGCAACCAAACGAACTGTCAGAGACACAAATCTACAATGGACATAGTGTAAAATGGTCCAATTCAAGTAAGTTATTCATTTGGCATCATTCGAAGTGATAGAAATCAAGTTTTAATGAAAATTATCATACTCGGCCAAAACATGCTTTTCAGCCCCTGAAAAGCACATTTTGGCCATAAAAACTGAATATGTCCCCTGCAACCAAACGAACTGTCAGAGACACAAATCTACAATGGACATAGTGTAAAATGGTCCAATTCAAGTAAGTTATTCATTTGGCATCATTCGAAGTGATAGAAATTAAGTTTTAATGTAAATTATCATACTCGGCCAAAACATGCTTTTCAGCCCCTGAAAAGCACATTTTGGCCTTAAAAACTGAATATGTCCCCTGCAACCAAACGAACTGTCAGAGACACAAATCTACAATGGACATAGTGTAAAATGGTCCAATTCAAGTAAGTTATTCATTTGGCATCAATCGAAGTGATAGAAATCAAGTTTTAATGAAAATTATCAAACTCGGCCAAAACATGCTTTTCAGCCCCTGAAAAGCACATTTTGGCCATAAAAACTGAATATGTCCCCTGCAACCAAACGAACTGTCAGAGACACAAATCTACAATGGACATAGTGTAAAATGGTCCAATTCAAGTAAGTTATTCATTTGGCATCAATCGAAGTGATAGAAATCAAGTTTTAATGAAAATTATCAAACTCGGCCAAAACATGCTTTTCAGCCCCTGAAAAGCACATTTTGGCCATAAAAACTGAAAATGTCCCCTGCAACCAAACGAACTGTCAGAGACACAAATCTACAATGGACATAGTGTAAAATGGTCCAATTCAAGTAAGTTATTCATTTGGCATCATTCGAATGGATAGAAATCAAGTTTTAATGAAAATTATCATATTCTGCCAAAACGTGCTTTTCAGCCCCTGAAATGCACATTTTGGCCATAAAAACTGAATATGTCCCCTGCAACGAAATGAACTGTCAGAGACACAAATCTACAATGGACATAGTGTAAAATGGTCCAATTCAAGTAAGTTATTCATTTGGCATCATTCGAAGTGATAGAAATCAAGTTTTAATGAAAATTACCATACTCGGCCAAAACATGCTTTTCAGCCTCTGAAAAGCACATTTTGGCCATAAAAACTGAAAATGTCCCCTGCAACCAAACGAACTGTCGGAGACACAAATCTACAATGGACATAGTGTAAAATGGTCCAATTCAAGTAAGTTATTCATTTGGCATCAATCGAAGTGATAGAAATCAAGTTTTAATGAAAATTATCAAACTCGGCCAAAACATGCTTTTCAGCCCCTGAAAAGCACATTTTGGCCATAAAAACTGAATATGTCCCCTGCAACCAAACAAACTGTCAGAGACACAAATCTACAATGGACATAGTGTAAAATGGTCCAATTCAAGTAAGTTATTCATTTGGCATCAATCGAAGTGATAGAAATCAAGTTTTAATGAAAATTATCAAACTCGGCCAAAACATGCTTTTCAGCCCCTGAAAAGCACATTTTGGCCATAAAAACTGAATATGTCCCCTGCAACCAAACGAACTGTCAGAGACACAAATCTACAATGGACATAGTGTAAAATGGTCCAATTCAAGTAAGTTATTCATTTGGCATCATTCGAAGTGATAGAAATTAAGTTTTAATGAAAATTATCATACTCTGCCAAAACATGCTTTTCAGCCTCTGAAAAGCACATTTTGGCCATAAAAACTGAAAATGTCCCCTGCAACCAAACGAACTGTCGGAGACACAAATCTACAATGGACATAGTGCAAAATGGTCCAATTCAAGTAAGTTATTCATTTGGCATCATTCGAAGTGATAGAAATCAAGTTTTAATGAAAATTATCATACTCGGCCAAAACATGCTTTTCAGCCTCTGAAAAGCACATTTTGGCCATAAAAACTGAATATGTCCCCTGCAACCAAACGAACTGTCAGAGACACAAATCTACAATGGACATAGTGTAAAATGGTCCAATTCAAGTAAGTTATTCATTTGGCATCATTCGAAGTGATAGAAATCAAGTTTTAATGAAAATTATCATACTCGGCCAAAACATGCTTTTCAGCCCCTGAAAAGCACATTTTGGCCATAAAAACTGAATATGTCCCCTGCAACCAAACGAACTGTCAGAGACACAAATCTACAATGGACATAGTGTAAAATGGTCCAATTCAAGTAAGTTATTCATTTGGCATCATTCGAAGTGATAGAAATTAAGTTTTAATGTAAATTATCATACTCGGCCAAAACATGCTTTTCAGCCCCTGAAAAGCACATTTTGGCCATAAAAACTGAATATGTCCCCTGCAACCAAACGAACTGTCAGAGACACAAATCTACAATGGACATAGTGTAAAATGGTCCAATTCAAGTAAGTTATTCATTTGGCATCATTCGAAGTGATAGAAATTAAGTTTTAATGTAAATTATCATACTCGGCCAAAACATGCTTTTCAGCCCCTGAAAAGCACATTTTGGCCTTAAAAACTGAATATGTCCCCTGCAACCAAACGAACTGTCAGAGACACAAATCTACAATGGACATAGTGTAAAATGGTCCAATTCAAGCAAATTATTCATTTGGCATCATTCGAAGTGATAGAAATCAAGTTTTAATGAAAATTATCATACTCGGCCAAAACATGCTTTTCAGCCTCTGAAAAGCACATTTTGGCCATAAAAACTGAAAATGTCCCCTGCAACCAAACGAACTGTCGGAGACACAAATCTACAATGGACATAGTGTAAAATGGTCCAATTCAAGTAAGTTATTCATTTGGCATCATTCGAATGGATAGAAATCAAGTTTTAATGAAAATTATCATACTCGGCCAAAACATGCTTTTCAGCCCCTGAAAAGCACATTTTGCCTTAAAAACTGAATATGTCCCCTGCAACCAAACGAACTGTCGAGACACAAATCTACAATGGACATAGTGTAAAATGGTCCAATTCAAGCAAATTATTCATTTGGCATCATTCGAAGTGATAGAAATCAAGTTTTAATGAAAATTATCATACTCGGCCAAAACATGCTTTTCAGCCTCTGAAAAGCACATTTTGGCCATAAAAACTGAAAATGTCCCCTGCAACCAAACGAACTGTCGGAGACACAAATCTACAATGGACATAGTGTAAAATGGTCCAATTCAAGTAAGTTATTCATTTGGCATGATTCGAAGTGATAGAAATCAAGTTTTAATGAAAATTATCATACTCGGCCAAAACATGCTTTTCAGCCCCTGAAAAGCACATTTTGGCCATAAAAACTGAATATGTCCCCTGCAACCAAACGAACTGTCAGAGACACAAATCTACAATGGACATAGTGTAAAATGGTCCAATTCAAGTAAGTTATTCATTTGGCATCATTCGAATGGATAGAAATCAAGTTTTAATGAAAATTATCATATTCTGCCAAAACGTGCTTTTCAGCCCCTGAAAAGCACATTTTGGCCATAAAAACTGAATATGTCCCCTGCAACGAAATGAACTGTCAGAGACACAAATCTACAATGGACATAGTGTAAAATGGTCCAATTCAAGTAAGTTATTCATTTGGCATCATTCGAAGTGATAGAAATCAAGTTTTAATGAAAATTACCATACTCGGCCAAAACATGCTTTTCAGCCTCTGAAAAGCACATTTTGGCCATAAAAACTGAAAATGTCCCCTGCAACCAAACGAACTGTCGGAGACACAAATCTACAATGGACATAGTGTAAAATGGTCCAATTCAAGTAAGTTATACATTTGGCATCAATCGAAGTGATAGAAATCAAGTTTTAATGAAAATTATCAAACTCGGCCAAAACATGCTTTTCAGCCCCTGAAAAGCACATTTTGGCCATAAAAACTGAATATGTCCCCTGCAACCAAACGAACTGTCAGAGACACAAATCTACAATGGACATAGTGTAAAATGGTCCAATTCAAGTAAGTTATTCATTTGGCATCATTCGAAGTGATAGAAATTAAGTTTTAATGAAAATTATCATACTCTGCCAAAACATGCTTTTCAGCCTCTGAAAAGCACATTTTGGCCATAAAAACTGAAAATGTCCCCTGCAACCAAACGAACTGTCAGAGACACAAATCTACAATGGACATAGTGTAAAATGGTCCAATTCAAGTAAGTTATTCATTTGGCATCATTCGAAGTGATAGAAATTAAGTTTTAATGTAAATTATCATACTCGGCCAAAACATGCTTTTCAGCCCCTGAAAAGCACATTTTGGCCTTAAAAACTGAATATGTCCCCTGCAACCAAACGAACTGTCAGAGACACAAATCTACAATGGACATAGTGTAAAATGGTCCAATTCAAGTAAGTTATTCATTTGGCATCAATCGAAGTGATAGAAATCAAGTTTTAATGAAAATTATCAAACTCGGCCAAAACATGCTTTTCAGCCCCTGAAAAGCACATTTTGGCCATAAAAACTGAATATGTCCCCTGCAACCAAACGAACTGTCAGAGACACAAATCTACAATGGACATAGTGTAAAATGGTCCAATTCAAGTAAGTTATTCATTTGGCATCATTCGAAGTGATAGAAATTAAGTTTTAATGAAAATTATCATACTCTGCCAAAACATGCTTTTCAGCCTCTGAAAAGCACATTTTGGCCATAAAAACTGAAAATGTCCCCTGCAACCAAACAAACTGTCGGAGACACAAATCTACAATGGACATAGTGTAAAATGGTCCAATTCAAGTAAGTTATTCATTTGGCATCATTCGAAGTGATAGAAATCAAGTTTTAATGAAAATTACCATACTCGGCCAAAACATGCTTTTCAGCCTCTGAAAAGCACATTTTGGCCATAAAAACTGAAAATGTCCCCTGCAACCAAACGAACTGTCGGAGACACAAATCTACAATGGACATAGTGTAAAATGGTCCAATTCAAGTAAGTTATTCATTTGACATCAATCGAAGTGATAGAAATCAAGTTTTAATGAAAATTATCATACTCGGCCAAAACATGCTTTTCAGCCTCTGAAAAGCACATTTTGGCCATAAAAACTGAATATGTCCCCTGCAACCAAACGAACTGTCAGAGACACAAATCTACAATGGACATAGTGTAAAATGGTCCAATTCAAGTAAGTTATTCATTTGGCATCATTCGAAGTGATAGAAATCAAGTTTTAATGAAAATTATCATACTCGGCCAAAACATGCTTTTCAGCCCCTGAAAAGCACATTTTGGCCATAAAAACTGAATATGTCCCCTGCAACCAAACGAACTGTCAGAGACACAAATCTACAATGGACATAGTGTAAAATGGTCCAATTCAAGTAAGTTATTCATTTGGCATCATTCGAAGTGATAGAAATTAAGTTTTAATGTAAATTATCATACTCGGCCAAAACATGCTTTTCAGCCCCTGAAAAGCACATTTTGGCCTTAAAAACTGAATATGTCCCCTGCAACCAAACGAACTGTCAGAGACACAAATCTACAATGGACATAGTGTAAAATGGTCCAATTCAAGCAAATTATTCATTTGGCATCATTCGAAGTGATAGAAATCAAGTTTTAATGAAAATTATCATACTCGGCCAAAACATGCTTTTCAGCCTCTGAAAAGCACATTTTGGCCATAAAAACTGAAAATGTCCCCTGCAACCAAACGAACTGTCGGAGACACAAATCTACAATGGACATAGTGTAAAATGGTCCAATTCAAGTAAGTTATTCATTTGGCATCATTCGAAGTGATAGAAATCAAGTTTTAATGAAAATTATCATACTCGGCCAAAACATGCTTTTCAGCCCCTGAAAAGCACATTTTGGCCATAAAAACTGAATATGTCCCCTGCAACCAAACGAACTGTCAGAGACACAAATCTACAATGGACATAGTGTAAAATGGTCCAATTCAAGTAAGTTATTCATTTGGCATCATTCGAAGTGATAGAAATTAAGTTTTAATGTAAATTATCATACTCGGCCAAAACATGCTTTTCAGCCCCTGAAAAGCACATTTTGGCCTTAAAAACTGAATATGTCCCCTGCAACCAAACGAACTGTCAGAGACACAAATCTACAATGGACATAGTGTAAAATGGTCCAATTCAAGCAAATTATTCATTTGGCATCATTCGAAGTGATAGAAATCAAGTTTTAATGAAAATTATCATACTCGGCCAAAACATGCTTTTCAGCCTCTGAAAAGCACATTTTGGCCATAAAAACTGAAAATGTCCCCTGCAACCAAACGAACTGTCGGAGACACAAATCTACAATGGACATAGTGTAAAATGGTCCAATTCAAGTAAGTTATTCATTTGGCATCATTCGAATGGATAGAAATCAAGTTTTAATGAAAATTATCATACTCGGCCAAAACATGCTTTTCAGCCCCTGAAAAGCACATTTTGCCTTAAAAACTGAATATGTCCCCTGCAACCAAACGAACTGTCGAGACACAAATCTACAATGGACATAGTGTAAAATGGTCCAATTCAAGCAAATTATTCATTTGGCATCATTCGAAGTGATAGAAATCAAGTTTTAATGAAAATTATCATACTCGGCCAAAACATGCTTTTCAGCCTCTGAAAAGCACATTTTGGCCATAAAAACTGAAAATGTCCCCTGCAACCAAACGAACTGTCGGAGACACAAATCTACAATGGACATAGTGTAAAATGGTCCAATTCAAGTAAGTTATTCATTTGGCATGATTCGAAGTGATAGAAATCAAGTTTTAATGAAAATTATCATACTCGGCCAAAACATGCTTTTCAGCCCCTGAAAAGCACATTTTGGCCATAAAAACTGAATATGTCCCCTGCAACCAAACGAACTGTCAGAGACACAAATCTACAATGGACATAGTGTAAAATGGTCCAATTCAAGTAAGTTATTCATTTGGCATCATTCGAATGGATAGAAATCAAGTTTTAATGAAAATTATCATATTCTGCCAAAACGTGCTTTTCAGCCCCTGAAAAGCACATTTTGGCCATAAAAACTGAATATGTCCCCTGCAACGAAATGAACTGTCAGAGACACAAATCTACAATGGACATAGTGTAAAATGGTCCAATTCAAGTAAGTTATTCATTTGGCATCATTCGAAGTGATAGAAATCAAGTTTTAATGAAAATTACCATACTCGGCCAAAACATGCTTTTCAGCCTCTGAAAAGCACATTTTGGCCATAAAAACTGAAAATGTCCCCTGCAACCAAACGAACTGTCGGAGACACAAATCTACAATGGACATAGTGTAAAATGGTCCAATTCAAGTAAGTTATACATTTGGCATCAATCGAAGTGATAGAAATCAAGTTTTAATGAAAATTATCAAACTCGGCCAAAACATGCTTTTCAGCCCCTGAAAAGCACATTTTGGCCATAAAAACTGAATATGTCCCCTGCAACCAAACGAACTGTCAGAGACACAAATCTACAATGGACATAGTGTAAAATGGTCCAATTCAAGTAAGTTATTCATTTGGCATCATTCGAAGTGATAGAAATTAAGTTTTAATGAAAATTATCATACTCTGCCAAAACATGCTTTTCAGCCTCTGAAAAGCACATTTTGGCCATAAAAACTGAAAATGTCCCCTGCAACCAAACGAACTGTCAGAGACACAAATCTACAATGGACATAGTGTAAAATGGTCCAATTCAAGTAAGTTATTCATTTGGCATCATTCGAAGTGATAGAAATTAAGTTTTAATGTAAATTATCATACTCGGCCAAAACATGCTTTTCAGCCCCTGAAAAGCACATTTTGGCCTTAAAAACTGAATATGTCCCCTGCAACCAAACGAACTGTCAGAGACACAAATCTACAATGGACATAGTGTAAAATGGTCCAATT
Source organism: Stigmatopora argus (assembly GCF_051989625.1). Lineage (NCBI taxonomy): Eukaryota > Metazoa > Chordata > Actinopteri > Syngnathiformes > Syngnathidae > Stigmatopora > Stigmatopora argus. The sequence continues at coordinate 1,333,318 of NC_135395.1, read as the reverse complement.
CAAGTAAGTTATTCATTTGGCATCAATCGAAGTGATAGAAATCAAGTTTTAATGAAAATTATCAAACTCGGCCAAAACATGCTTTTCAGCCCCTGAAAAGCACATTTTGGCCATAAAAACTGAATATGTCCCCTGCAACCAAACGAACTGTCAGAGACACAAATCTACAATGGACATAGTGTAAAATGGTCCAATTCAAGTAAGTTATTCATTTGGCATCATTCGAAGTGATAGAAATTAAGTTTTAATGAAAATTATCATACTCTGCCAAAACATGCTTTTCAGCCTCTGAAAAGCACATTTTGGCCATAAAAACTGAAAATGTCCCCTGCAACCAAACGAACTGTCGGAGACACAAATCTACAATGGACATAGTGCAAAATGGTCCAATTCAAGTAAGTTATTCATTTGGCATCATTCGAAGTGATAGAAATCAAGTTTTAATGAAAATTATCATACTCGGCCAAAACATGCTTTTCAGCCTCTGAAAAGCACATTTTGGCCATAAAAACTGAATATGTCCCCTGCAACCAAACGAACTGTCAGAGACACAAATCTACAATGGACATAGTGTAAAATGGTCCAATTCAAGTAAGTTATTCATTTGGCATCATTCGAAGTGATAGAAATCAAGTTTTAATGAAAATTATCATACTCGGCCAAAACATGCTTTTCAGCCCCTGAAAAGCACATTTTGGCCATAAAAACTGAATATGTCCCCTGCAACCAAACGAACTGTCAGAGACACAAATCTACAATGGACATAGTGTAAAATGGTCCAATTCAAGTAAGTTATTCATTTGGCATCATTCGAAGTGATAGAAATTAAGTTTTAATGTAAATTATCATACTCGGCCAAAACATGCTTTTCAGCCCCTGAAAAGCACATTTTGGCCTTAAAAACTGAATATGTCCCCTGCAACCAAACGAACTGTCAGAGACACAAATCTACAATGGACATAGTGTAAAATGGTCCAATTCAAGCAAATTATTCATTTGGCATCATTCGAAGTGATAGAAATCAAGTTTTAATGAAAATTATCATACTCGGCCAAAACATGCTTTTCAGCCTCTGAAAAGCACATTTTGGCCATAAAAACTGAAAATGTCCCCTGCAACCAAACGAACTGTCGGAGACACAAATCTACAATGGACATAGTGTAAAATGGTCCAATTCAAGTAAGTTATTCATTTGGCATCATTCGAATGGATAGAAATCAAGTTTTAATGAAAATTATCATACTCGGCCAAAACATGCTTTTCAGCCCCTGAAAAGCACATTTTGCCTTAAAAACTGAATATGTCCCCTGCAACCAAACGAACTGTCGAGACACAAATCTACAATGGACATAGTGTAAAATGGTCCAATTCAAGCAAATTATTCATTTGGCATCATTCGAAGTGATAGAAATCAAGTTTTAATGAAAATTATCATACTCGGCCAAAACATGCTTTTCAGCCTCTGAAAAGCACATTTTGGCCATAAAAACTGAAAATGTCCCCTGCAACCAAACGAACTGTCGGAGACACAAATCTACAATGGACATAGTGTAAAATGGTCCAATTCAAGTAAGTTATTCATTTGGCATGATTCGAAGTGATAGAAATCAAGTTTTAATGAAAATTATCATACTCGGCCAAAACATGCTTTTCAGCCCCTGAAAAGCACATTTTGGCCATAAAAACTGAATATGTCCCCTGCAACCAAACGAACTGTCAGAGACACAAATCTACAATGGACATAGTGTAAAATGGTCCAATTCAAGTAAGTTATTCATTTGGCATCATTCGAATGGATAGAAATCAAGTTTTAATGAAAATTATCATATTCTGCCAAAACGTGCTTTTCAGCCCCTGAAAAGCACATTTTGGCCATAAAAACTGAATATGTCCCCTGCAACCAAACGAACTGTCAGAGACACAAATCTACAATGGACATAGTGTAAAATGGTCCAATTCAAGTAAGTTATTCATTTGGCATCATTCGAAGTGATAGAAATTAAGTTTTAATGAAAATTATCATACTCTGCCAAAACATGCTTTTCAGCCTCTGAAAAGCACATTTTGGCCATAAAAACTGAAAATGTCCCCTGCAACCAAACGAACTGTCGGAGACACAAATCTACAATGGACATAGTGCAAAATGGTCCAATTCAAGTAAGTTATTCATTTGGCATCATTCGAAGTGATAGAAATCAAGTTTTAATGAAAATTATCATACTCGGCCAAAACATGCTTTTCAGCCTCTGAAAAGCACATTTTGGCCATAAAAACTGAATATGTCCCCTGCAACCAAACGAACTGTCAGAGACACAAATCTACAATGGACATAGTGTAAAATGGTCCAATTCAAGTAAGTTATTCATTTGGCATCATTCGAAGTGATAGAAATCAAGTTTTAATGAAAATTATCATACTCGGCCAAAACATGCTTTTCAGCCCCTGAAAAGCACATTTTGGCCATAAAAACTGAATATGTCCCCTGCAACCAAACGAACTGTCAGAGACACAAATCTACAATGGACATAGTGTAAAATGGTCCAATTCAAGTAAGTTTTTCATTTGGCATCATTCGAAGTGATAGAAATTAAGTTTTAATGTAAATTATCATACTCGGCCAAAACATGCTTTTCAGCCCCTGAAAAGCACATTTTGGCCTTAAAAACTGAATATGTCCCCTGCAACCAAACGAACTGTCAGAGACACAAATCTACAATGGACATAGTGTAAAATGGTCCAATTCAAGCAAATTATTCATTTGGCATCATTCGAAGTGATAGAAATCAAGTTTTAATGAAAATTATCATACTCGGCCAAAACATGCTTTTCAGCCTCTGAAAAGCACATTTTGGCCATAAAAACTGAAAATGTCCCCTGCAACCAAACGAACTGTCGGAGACACAAATCTACAATGGACATAGTGTAAAAAGGTCCAATTCAAGTAAGTTATTCATTTGGCATCATTCGAATGGATAGAAATCAAGTTTTAATGAAAATTATCATACTCGGCCAAAACATGCTTTTCAGCCCCTGAAAAGCACATTTTGCCTTAAAAACTGAATATGTCCCCTGCAACCAAACGAACTGTCGAGACACAAATCTACAATGGACATAGTGTAAAATGGTCCAATTCAAGCAAATTATTCATTTGGCATCATTCGAAGTGATAGAAATCAAGTTTTAATGAAAATTATCATACTCGGCCAAAACATGCTTTTCAGCCTCTGAAAAGCACATTTTGGCCATAAAAACTGAAAATGTCCCCTGCAACCAAACGAACTGTCGGAGACACAAATCTACAATGGACATAGTGTAAAATGGTCCAATTCAAGTAAGTTATTCATTTGGCATGATTCGAAGTGATAGAAATCAAGTTTTAATGAAAATTATCATACTCGGCCAAAACATGCTTTTCAGCCCCTGAAAAGCACATTTTGGCCATAAAAACTGAATATGTCCCCTGCAACCAAACGAACTGTCAGAGACACAAATCTACAATGGACATAGTGTAAAATGGTCCAATTCAAGTAAGTTATTCATTTGGCATCATTCGAATGGAGAGAAATCAAGTTTTAATGAAAATTATCATATTCTGCCAAAACGTGCTTTTCAGCCCCTGAAAAGCACATTTTGGCCATAAAAACTGAATATGTCCCCTGCAACGAAATGAACTGTCAGAGACACAAATCTACAATGGACATAGTGTAAAATGGTCCAATTCAAGTAAGTTATTCATTTGGCATCATTCGAAGTGATAGAAATCAAGTTTTAATGAAAATTACCATACTCGGCCAAAACATGCTTTTCAGCCTCTGAAAAGCACATTTTGGCCATAAAAACTGAAAATGTCCCCTGCAACCAAACGAACTGTCGGAGACACAAATCTACAATGGACATAGTGTAAAATGGTCATATTCAAGTAAGTTATTCATTTGGCATCATTCGAAGTGATAGAAATCAAGTTTTAATGAAAATTATCATACTCTGCCAAAACGTGCTTTTCAGCCCCTGAAAAGCACATTTTGGCCATAAAAACTGAATATGTCCCCTGCAACGAAATGAACTGTCAGAGACACAAATCTACAATGGACATAGTGTAAAATGGTCCAATTCAAGTAAGTTATTCATTTGGCATCATTCGACGTGATAGAAATCAAGTTTTAATGAAAATTATCATACTCGGCCAAAACATGCTTTTCAGCCCCTGAAAAGCACATTTTGGCCATAAAAACTGAATATGTCCCCTGCAACCAAACGAACTGTCAGAGACACAAATCTACAATGGACATAGTGTAAAATGGTCCAATTCAAGTAAGTTATTCATTTGGCATCATTCGAAGTGATAGAAATTAAGTTTTAATGAAAATTATCATACTCTGCCAAAACATGCTTTTCAGCCTCTGAAAAGCACATTTTGGCCATAAAAACTGAAAATGTCCCCTGCAACCAAACGAACTGTCGGAGACACAAATCTACAATGGACATAGTGCAAAATGGTCCAATTCAAGTAAGTTATTCATTTGGCATCATTCGAAGTGATAGAAATCAAGTTTTAATGAAAATTATCATACTCGGCCAAAACATGCTTTTCAGCCTCTGAAAAGCACATTTTGGCCATAAAAACTGAATATGTCCCCTGCAACCAAACGAACTGTCAGAGACACAAATCTACAATGGACATAGTGTAAAATGGTCCAATTCAAGTAAGTTATTCATTTGGCATCATTCGAAGTGATAGAAATCAAGTTTTAATGAAAATTATCATACTCGGCCAAAACATGCTTTTCAGCCCCTGAAAAGCACATTTTGGCCATAAAAACTGAATATGTCCCCTGCAACCAAACGAACTGTCAGAGACACAAATCTACAATGGACATAGTGTAAAATGGTCCAATTCAAGTAAGTTATTCATTTGGCATCATTCGAAGTGATAGAAATCAAGTTTTAATGAAAATTATCATACTCGGCCAAAACATGCTTTTCAGCCTCTGAAAAGCACATTTTGGCCATAAAAACTGAAAATGTCCCCTGCAACCAAACGAACTGTCGGAGACACAAATCTACAATGGACATAGTGTAAAATGGTCCAATTCAAGTAAGTTATTCATTTGGCATCATTCGAATGGATAGAAATCAAGTTTTAATGAAAATTATCATACTCGGCCAAAACATGCTTTTCAGCCCCTGAAAAGCACATTTTGCCTTAAAAACTGAATATGTCCCCTCCAACCAAACGAACTGTCGAGACACAAATCTACAATGGACATAGTGTAAAATGGTCCAATTCAAGCAAATTATTCATTTGGCATCATTCGAAGTGATAGAAATCAAGTTTTAATGAAAATTATCATACTCTGCCAAAACATGCTTTTCAGCCTCTGAAAAGCACATTTTGGCCATAAAAACTGAAAATGTCCCCTGCAACCAAACGAACTGTCGGAGACACAAATCTACAATGGACATAGTTCAAAATGGTCCAATTCAAGTAAGTTATTCATTTGGCATGATTCGAAGTGATAGAAATCAAGTTTTAACGAAAATTATCATACTCGGCCAAAACATGCTTTTCAGCCCCTGAAAAGCACATTTTGGCCATAAAAACTGAATATGTCCCCTGCAACCAAACGAACTGTCAGAGACACAAATCTACAATGGACATAGTGTAAAATGGTCCAATTCAAGTAAGTTATTCATTTGGCATCATTCGAATGGATAGAAATCAAGTTTTAATGAAAATTATCATATTCTGCCAAAACGTGCTTTTCAGCCCCTGAAAAGCACATTTTGGCCATAAAAACTGAATATGTCCCCTGCAACCAAACGAACTGTCAGAGACACAAATCTACAATGGACATAGTGTAAAATGGTCCAATTCAAGTAAGTTATTCATTTGGCATCATTCGAAGTGATAGAAATTAAGTTTTAATGAAAATTATCATACTCTGCCAAAACATACTTTTCAGCCTCTGAAAAGCACATTTTGGCCATAAAAACTGAAAATGTCCCCTGCAACCAAACGAACTGTCGGAGACACAAATCTACAATGGACATAGTGCAAAATGGTCCAATTCAAGTAAGTTATTCATTTGGCATCATTCGAAGTCATAGAAATCAAGTTTTAATGAAAATTATCATACTCGGCCAAAACATGCTTTTCAGCCTCTGAAAAGCACATTTTGGCCATAAAAACTGAATATGTCCCCTGCAACCAAACGAACTGTCAGAGACACAAATCTACAATGGACATAGTGTAAAATGGTCCAATTCAAGTAAGTTATTCATTTGGCATCATTCGAAGTGATAGAAATCAAGTTTTAATGAAAATTATCATACTCGGCCAAAACATGCTTTTCAGCCCCTGAAAAGCACATTTTGGCCATAAAAACTGAATATGTCCCCTGCAACCAAACGAACTGTCAGAGACACAAATCTACAATGGACATAGTGTAAAATGGTCCAATTCAAGTAAGTTATTCATTTGGCATCATTCGAAGTGATAGAAATTAAGTTTTAATGTAAATTATCATACTCGGCCAAAACATGCTTTTCAGCCCCTGAAAAGCACATTTTGGCCTTAAAAACTGAATATGTCCCCTGCAACCAAACGAACTGTCAGAGACACAAATCTACAATGGACATAGTGTAAAATGGTCCAATTCAAGCAAATTATTCATTTGGCATCATTCGAAGTGATAGAAATCAAGTTTTAATGAAAATTATCATACTCGGCCAAAACATGCTTTTCAGCCTCTGAAAAGCACATTTTGGCCATAAAAACTGAAAATGTCCCCTGCAACCAAACGAACTGTCGGAGACACAAATCTACAATGGACATAGTGTAAAATGGTCCAATTCAAGTAAGTTATTCATTTGGCATCATTCGAATGGATAGAAATCAAGTTTTAATGAAAATTATCATACTCGGCCAAAACATGCTTTTCAGCCCCTGAAAAGCACATTTTGCCTTAAAAACTGAATATGTCCCCTGCAACCAAACGAACTGTCGAGACACAAATCTACAATGGACATAGTGTAAAATGGTCCAATTCAAGCAAATTATTCATTTGGCATCATTCGAAGTGATAGAAATCAAGTTTTAATGAAAATTATCATACTCGGCCAAAACATGCTTTTCAGCCTCTGAAAAGCACATTTTGGCCATAAAAACTGAAAATGTCCCCTGCAACCAAACGAACTGTCGGAGACACAAATCTACAATGGACATAGTGTAAAATGGTCCAATTCAAGTAAGTTATTCATTTGGCATGATTCGAAGTGATAGAAATCAAGTTTTAATGAAAATTATCATACTCGGCCAAAACATGCTTTTCAGCCCCTGAAAAGCACATTTTGGCCATAAAAACTGAATATGTCCCCTGCAACCAAACGAACTGTCAGAGACACAAATCTACAATGGACATAGTGTAAAATGGTCCAATTCAAGTAAGTTATTCATTTGGCATCATTCGAATGGATAGAAATCAAGTTTTAATGAAAATTATCATATTCTGCCAAAACGTGCTTTTCAGCCCCTGAAAAGCACATTTTGGCCATAAAAACTGAATATGTCCCCTGCAACGAAATGAACTGTCAGAGACACAAATCTACAATGGACATAGTGTAAAATGGTCCAATTCAAGTAAGTTATTCATTTGGCATCATTCGAAGTGATAGAAATCAAGTTTTAATGAAAATTACCATACTCGGCCAAAACATGCTTTTCAGCCTCTGAAAAGCACATTTTGGCCATAAAAACTGAAAATGTCCCCTGCAACCAAACGAACTGTCGGAGACACAAATCTACAATGGACATAGTGTAAAATGGTCCAATTCAAGTAAGTTATTCATTTGGCATCATTCGAAGTGATAGAAATCAAGTTTTAATGAAAATTATCATACTCGGCCAAAACATGCTTTTCAGCCCCTGAAAAGCACATTTTGGCCATAAAAACTGAATATGTCCCCTGCAACCAAACGAACTGTCAGAGACACAAATCTACAATGGACATAGTGTAAAATGGTCCAATTCAAGTAAGTTATTCATTTGGCATCATTCGAAGTGATAGAAATCAAGTTTTAATGAAAATTATCATACTCGGCCAAAACATGCTTTTCAGCCCCTGAAAAGCACATTTTGGCCATAAAAACTGAATATGTCCCCTGCAACCAAACGAACTGTCAGAGACACAAATCTACAATGGACATAGTGTAAAATGGTCCAATTCAAGTAAGTTATTCATTTGGCATCATTCGAAGTGATAGAAATTAAGTTTTAATGTAAATTATCATACTCGGCCAAAACATGCTTTTCAGCCCCTGAAAAGCACATTTTGGCCTTAAAAACTGAATATGTCCCCTGCAACCAAACGAACTGTCAGAGACACAAATCTACAATGGACATAGTGTAAAATGGTCCAATTCAAGCAAATTATTCATTTGGCATCATTCGAAGTGATAGAAATCAAGTTTTAATGAAAATTATCATACTCGGCCAAAACATGCTTTTCAGCCTCTGAAAAGCACATTTTGGCCATAAAAACTGAAAATGTCCCCTGCAACCAAACGAACTGTCGGAGACACAAATCTACAATGGACATAGTGTAAAATGGTCCAATTCAAGTAAGTTATTCATTTGGCATCATTCGAATGGATAGAAATCAAGTTTTAATGAAAATTATCATACTCGGCCAAAACATGCTTTTCAGCCCCTGAAAAGCACATTTTGCCTTAAAAACTGAATATGTCCCCTGCAACCAAACGAACTGTCGAGACACAAATCTACAATGGACATAGTGTAAAATGGTCCAATTCAAGCAAATTATTCATTTGGCATCATTCGAAGTGATAGAAATCAAGTTTTAATGAAAATTATCATACTCGGCCAAAACATGCTTTTCAGCCTCTGAAAAGCACATTTTGGCCATAAAAACTGAAAATGTCCCCTGCAACCAAACGAACTGTCGGAGACACAAATCTACAATGGACATAGTGTAAAATGGTCCAATTCAAGTAAGTTATTCATTTGGCATGATTCGAAGTGATAGAAATCAAGTTTTAATGAAAATTATCATACTCGGCCAAAACATGCTTTTCAGCCCCTGAAAAGCACATTTTGGCCATAAAAACTGAATATGTCCCCTGCAACCAAACGAACTGTCAGAGACACAAATCTACAATGGACATAGTGTAAAATGGTCCAATTCAAGTAAGTTATTCATTTGGCATCATTCGAATGGATAGAAATCAAGTTTTAATGAAAATTATCATATTCTGCCAAAACGTGCTTTTCAGCCCCTGAAAAGCACATTTTGGCCATAAAAACTGAATATGTCCCCTGCAACGAAATGAACTGTCAGAGACACAAATCTACAATGGACATAGTGTAAAATGGTCCAATTCAAGTAAGTTATTCATTTGGCATCATTCGAAGTGATAGAAATCAAGTTTTAATGAAAATTACCATACTCGGCCAAAACATGCTTTTCAGCCTCTGAAAAGCACATTTTGGCCATAAAAACTGAAAATGTCCCCTGCAACCAAACGAACTGTCGGAGACACAAATCTACAATGGACATAGTGTAAAATGGTCCAATTCAAGTAAGTTATTCATTTGGCATCATTCGAAGTGATAGAAATCAAGTTTTAATGAAAATTATCATACTCGGCCAAAACATGCTTTTCAGCCCCTGAAAAGCACATTTTGGCCATAAAAACTGAATATGTCCCCTGCAACCAAACGAACTGTCAGAGACACAAATCTACAATGGACATAGTGTAAAATGGTCCAATTCAAGTAAGTTATTCATTTGGCATCATTCGAAGTGATAGAAATCAAGTTTTAATGAAAATTATCATACTCGGCCAAAACATGCTTTTCAGCCCCTGAAAAGCACATTTTGGCCATAAAAACTGAATATGTCCCCTGCAACCAAACGAACTGTCAGAGACACAAATCTACAATGGACATAGTGTAAAATGTTCCAATTCAAGTAAGTTATTCATTTGGCATCATTCGAAGTGATAGAAATCAAGTTTTAATGAAAATTATCATACTCGGCCAAAACATGCTTTTCAGCCCCTGAAAAGCACATTTTGGCCATAAAAACTGAATATGTCCCCTGCAACCAAACGAACTGTCAGAGACACAAATCTACAATGGACATAGTGTAAAATGGTCCAATTCAAGTAAGTTATTCATTTGGCATCATTCGAATGGATAGAAATCAAGTTTTAATGAAAATTATCATACTCAGCCAAAACATGCTTTTCAGCCTCTGAAAAGCACATTTTGGCCATAAAAACTGAAATGTCCCCTGCAACCAAACGAACTGTCGGAGACACAAATCTACAATGGACATAGTGTAAAATGGTCCAATTCAAGTAAGTTATTCATTTGGCATCATTCGAAGTGATAGAAATCAAGTTTTAATGAAAATTACCATACTCGGCCAAAACATGCTTTTCAGCCCCTGAAAAGCACATTTTGGCCTTAACTGAATATGTCCCCTGCAACCAAACGAACTGTCAGAGATACAAATCTACAATGGACATAGTGTAAAATGGTCCAATTCAAGTAAATTATTCATTTGGCATCATTCGAAGTGATAGAAATTAAGTTTTAATGAAAATTATCATACTCGGCCAAAACATGCTTTTCAGCCTCTGAAAAGCACATTTTGGCCATAAAAACTGAAAATGTCCCCTGCAACCAAACGAACTGTCGGAGACACAAATCTACAATGGACATAGTGTAAAATGGTCCAATTCAAGTAAGTTATTCATTTGGCATGATTCGAAGTGATAGAAATAAAGTTTTAATGAAAATTATCATACTCGGCCAAAACATGCTTTTCAGCCCCTGAAAAGCACATTTTGGCCATAAAAACTGAATATGTCCCCTGCAACCAAACGAACTGTCAGAGACACAAATCTACAATGGACATAGTGTAAAACGGTCCAATTCAAGTAAGTTATTCATTTGGCATCATTCGAATGGATAGAAATCAAGTTTTAATGAAAATTATCATATTCTGCCAAAACGTGCTTTTCAGCCCCTGAAAAGCACATTTTGGCCATAAAAACTGAATATGTCCCCTGCAACGAAATGAACTGTCAGAGACACAAATCTACAATGGACATAGTGTAAAATGGTCCAATTCAAGTAAGTTATTCATTTGGCATCATTCGAAGTGATAGAAATCAAGTTTTAATGAAAATTACCATACTCGGCCAAAACATGCTTTTCAGCCTCTGAAAAGCACATTTTGGCCATAAAAACTGAAAATGTCCCCTGCAACCAAACGAACTGTCGGAGACACAAATCTACAATGGACATAGTGTAAAATGGTCCAATTCAAGTAAGTTATACATTTGGCATCAATCGAAGTGATAGAAATCAAGTTTTAATGAAAATTATCAAACTCGGCCAAAACATGCTTTTCAGCCCCTGAAAAGCACATTTTGGCCATAAAAACTGAATATGTCCCCTGCAACCAAACGAACTGTCAGAGACACAAATCTACAATGGACATAGTGTAAAATGGTCCAATTCAAGTAAGTTATTCATTTGGCATCATTCGAAGTGATAGAAATTAAGTTTTAATGAAAATTATCATACTCTGCCAAAACATGCTTTTCAGCCTCTGAAAAGCACATTTTGGCCATAAAAACTGAAAATGTCCCCTGCAACCAAACGAACTGTCGGAGACACAAATCTACAATGGACATAGTGTAAAACGGTCCAATTCAAGTAAGTTATTCATTTGGCATCATTCGAATGGATAGAAATCAAGTTTTAATGAAAATTATCATATTCTGCCAAAACGTGCTTTTCAGCCCCTGAAAAGCACATTTTGGCCATAAAAACTGAATATGTCCCCTGCAACGAAATGAACTGTCAGAGACACAAATCTACAATGGACATAGTGTAAAATGGTCCAATTCAAGTAAGTTATTCATTTGGCATCATTCGAAGTGATAGAAATCAAGTTTTAATGAAAATTACCATACTCGGCCAAAACATGCTTTTCAGCCTCTGAAAAGCACATTTTGGCCATAAAAACTGAAAATGTCCCCTGCAACCAAACGAACTGTCGGAGACACAAATCTACAATGGACATAGTGTAAAATGGTCCAATTCAAGTAAGTTATACATTTGGCATCAATCGAAGTGATAGAAATCAAGTTTTAATGAAAATTATCAAACTCGGCCAAAACATGCTTTTCAGCCCCTGAAAAGCACATTTTGGCCATAAAAACTGAATATGTCCCCTGCAACCAAACGAACTGTCAGAGACACAAATCTACAATGGACATAGTGTAAAATGGTCCAATTCAAGTAAGTTATTCATTTGGCATCATTCGAAGTGATAGAAATTAAGTTTTAATGAAAATTATCATACTCTGCCAAAACATGCTTTTCAGCCTCTGAAAAGCACATTTTGGCCATAAAAACTGAAAATGTCCCCTGCAACCAAACGAACTGTCGGAGACACAAATCTACAATGGACATAGTGTAAAACGGTCCAATTCAAGTAAGTTATTCATTTGGCATCATTCGAATGGATAGAAATCAAGTTTTAATGAAAATTATCATATTCTGCCAAAACGTGCTTTTCAGCCCCTGAAAAGCACATTTTGGCCATAAAAACTGAATATGTCCCCTGCAACGAAATGAACTGTCAGAGACACAAATCTACAATGGACATAGTGTAAAATGGTCCAATTCAAGTAAGTTATTCATTTGGCATCATTCGAAGTGATAGAAATCAAGTTTTAATGAAAATTACCATACTCGGCCAAAACATGCTTTTCAGCCTCTGAAAAGCACATTTTGGCCATAAAAACTGAAAATGTCCCCTGCAACCAAACGAACTGTCGGAGACACAAATCTACAATGGACATAGTGTAAAATGGTCCAATTCAAGTAAGTTATTCATTTGGCATCATTCGAAGTGATAGAAATCAAGTTTTAATGAAAATTATCATACTCGGCCAAAACATGCTTTTCAGCCCCTGAAAAGCACATTTTGGCCATAAAAACTGAATATGTCCCCTGCAACCAAACGAACTGTCAGAGACACAAATCTACAATGGACATAGTGTAAAATGGTCCAATTCAAGTAAGTTATTCATTTGGCATCAATCGAAGTGATAGAAATCAAGTTTTAATGAAAATTATCAAACTCGGCCAAAACATGCTTTTCAGCCCCTGAAAAGCACATTTTGGCCATAAAAACTGAATATGTCCCCTGCAACCAAACGAACTGTCAGAGACACAAATCTACAATGGACATAGTGTAAAATGGTCCAATTCAAGTAAGTTATTCATTTGGCATCATTCGAAGTGATAGAAATTAAGTTTTAATGAAAATTATCATACTCTGCCAAAACATGCTTTTCAGCCTCTGAAAAGCACATTTTGGCCATAAAAACTGAAAATGTCCCCTGCAACCAAACGAACTGTCGGAGACACAAATCTACAATGGACATAGTGTAAAATGGTCCAATTCAAGTAAGTTATACATTTGGCATCAATCGAAGTGATAGAAATCAAGTTTTAATGAAAATTATCAAACTCGGCCAAAACATGCTTTTCAGCCCCTGAAAAGCACATTTTGGCCATAAAAACTGAAAATGTCCCCTGCAACCAAACGAACTGTCGGAGACACAAATCTACAATGGACATAGGTAAAATGGTCCAATTCAAGTAAGTTATTCATTTGGCATCATTCGAAGTGATAGAAATTAAGTTTTAATGAAAATTATCATACTCTGCCAAAACATGCTTTTCAGCCTCTGAAAAGCACATTTTGGCCATAAAAACTGAAAATGTCCCCTGCAACCAAACGAACTGTCGGAGACACAAATCTACAATGGACATAGTGTAAAACGGTCCAATTCAAGTAAGTTATTCATTTGGCATCATTCGAATGGATAGAAATCAAGTTTTAATGAAAATTATCATATTCTGCCAAAACGTGCTTTTCAGCCCCTGAAAAGCACATTTTGGCCATAAAAATTGAATATGTCCCCTGCAACGAAATGAACTGTCAGAGACACAAATCTACAATGGACATAGTGTAAAATGGTCCAATTCAAGTAAGTTATTCATTTGGCATCATTCGAAGTGATAGAAATTAAGTTTTAATGAAAATTATCATACTCGGCCAAAACATGCTTTTCAGCCCCTGAAAAGCACATTTTGGCCATAAAAACTGAATATGTCCCCTGCAACCAAACGAACTGTCAGAGACACAAATCTACAATGGACATAGTGTAAAATGGTCCAATTCAAGTAAGTTATTCATTTGGCATCATTCGAAGTGATAGAAATTAAGTTTTAATGAAAATTATCATACTCTGCCAAAACATGCTTTTCAGCCTCTGAAAAGCACATTTTGGCCATATAAACTGAAAATGTCCCCTGCAACCAAACGAACTGTCGGAGACACAAATCTACAATGGACATAGTGTAAAACGGTCCAATTCAAGTAAGTTATTCATTTGGCATCATTCGAATGGATAGAAATCAAGTTTTAATGAAAATTATCATATTCTGCCAAAACGTGCTTTTCAGCCCCTGAAAAGCACATTTTGGCCATAAAAACTGAATATGTCCCCTGCAACGAAATGAACTGTCAGAGACACAAATCTACAATGGACATAGTGTAAAATGGTCCAATTCAAGTAAGTTATTCATTTGGCATCATTCGAAGTGATAGAAATCAAGTTTTAATGAAAATTACCATACTCGGCCAAAACATGCTTTTCAGCCTCTGAAAAGCACATTTTGGCCATAAAAACTGAAAATGTCCCCTGCAACCAAACGAACTGTCGGAGACACAAATCTACAATGGACATAGTGTAAAATGGTCCAATTCAAGTAAGTTATTCATTTGGCATCATTCGAAGTGATAGAAATCAAGTTTTAATGAAAATTATCATACTCGGCCAAAACATGCTTTTCAGCCCCTGAAAAGCACATTTTGGCCATAAAAACTGAATATGTCCCCTGCAACCAAACGAACTGTCAGAGACACAAATCTACAATGGACATAGTGTAAAATGGTCCAATTCAAGTAAGTTATTCATTTGGCATCATTCGAAGTGATAGAAATCAAGTTTTAATGAAAATTATCATACTCGGCCAAAACATGCTTTTCAGCCCCTGAAAAGCACATTTTGGCCATAAAAACTGAATATGTCCCCTGCAACCAAACGAACTGTCAGAGACACAAATCTACAATGGACATAGTGTAAAATGGTCCAATTCAAGTAAGTTATTCATTTGGCATCATTCAAAGTGATAGAAATCAAGTTTTAATGAAAATTATCATACTCGGCCAAAACATGCTTTTCAGCCCCTGAAAAGCACATTTTGGCCATAAAAACTGAATATGTCCCCTGCAACCAAACGAACTGTCAGAGACACAAATCTACAATGGACATAGTGTAAAATGGTCCAATTCAAGTAAGTTATTCATTTGGCATCAATCGAAGTGATAGAAATCAAGTTTTAATGAAAATTATCAAACTCGGCCAAAACATGCTTTTCAGCCCCTGAAAAGCACATTTTGGCCATAAAAACTGAATATGTCCCCTGCAACCAAACGAACTGTCAGAGACACAAATCTACAATGGACATAGTGTAAAATGGTCCAATTCAAGTAAGTTATTCATTTGGCATCATTCGAAGTGATAGAAATTAAGTTTTAATGAAAATTATCATACTCTGCCAAAACATGCTTTTCAGCCTCTGAAAAGCACATTTTGGCCATAAAAACTGAAAATGTCCCCTGCAACCAAACGAACTGTCGGAGACACAAATCTACAATGGACATAGTGTAAAATGGTCCAATTCAAGTAAGTTATTCATTTGGCATCATTCGAAGTGATAGAAATTAAGTTTTAATGAAAATCATCATACTCGGCCAAAACATGCTTTTCAGCCCCTGAAAAGCACATTTTGGCCATAAAAACTGAAAATGTCCCCTGCAACCAAACGAACTGTCGGAGACACAAATCTACAATTGACTTAGTGTAAAATGGTCCAATTCAAGTAAGTTATTCATTTGGCATCATTCGAAGTGATAGAAATCAAGTTTTAATGAAAATTATCACACTCGGCCAAAACATGCTTTTCAGCCCCTGAAAAGCACATTTTGGCCATAAAAACTGAATATGTCCCCTGCAACCAAACGAACTGTCAGAGACACAAATCTACAATGGACATAGTGTAAAATGGTCCAATTCAAGTAAGTTATTCATTTGGCATCATTCGAATGGATAGAAATCAAGTTTTAATGAAAATTATCATATTCTGCCAAAACGTGCTTTTCAGCCCCTGAAAAGCACATTTTGGCCATAAAAACTGAATATGTCCCCTGCAACCAAATGAACTCTCAGAGACACAAATCTACAATGGACATAGTGTAAAATGGTCCAATTCAAGTAAGTTATTCATTTGGCATCATTCGAATGGATAGAAATCAAGTTTTAATGAAAATTATCATACTCAGCCAAAACATGCTTTTCAGCCTCTGAAAAGCACATTTTGGCCATAAAAACTGAAATGTCCCCTGCAACCAAACGAACTGTCGGAGACACAAATCTACAATGGACATAGTGTAAAATGGTCCAATTCAAGTAAGTTATTCATTTGGCATCATTCGAAGTGATAGAAATCAAGTTTTAATGAAAATTACCATACTCGGCCAAAACATGCTTTTCAGCCCCTGAAAAGCACATTTTGGCCTTAACTGAATATGTCCCCTGCAACCAAACGAACTGTCAGAGATACAAATCTACAATGGACATAGTGTAAAATGGTCCAATTCAAGTAAATTTTTCATTTGGCATCATTCGAAGTGATAGAAATTAAGTTTTAATGAAAATTATCATACTCGGCCAAAACATGCTTTTCAGCCTCTAAAAAGCACATTTTGGCCATAAAAACTGAAAATGTCCCCTGCAACCAAATGAACTGTCGGAGACACAAATCTACAATGGACATAGTGTAAAATGGTCAAATTCAAGTAAGTTATTCATTTGGCATGATTCGAAGTGATAGAAATAAAGTTTTAATGAAAATTATCATACTCGGCCAAAACATGCTTTTCAGCCCCTGAAAAGCACATTTTGGCCATAAAAACTGAATATCTCCCTTGCAACCAAACGAACTGTCAGAGACACAAATCTACAATGGACATAGTGTAAAACGGTCCAATTCAAGTAAGTTATTCATTTGGCATCATTCGAATGGATAGAAATCAAGTTTTAATGAAAATTATCATATTCTGCCAAAACGTGCTTTTCAGCCCCTGAAAAGCACATTTTGGCCATAAAAACTGAATATGTCCCCTGCAACGAAATGAACTGTCAGAGACACAAATCTACAATGGACATAGTGTAAAATGGTCCAATTCAAGTAAGTTATTCATTTGGCATCATTCGAAGTGATAGAAATCACGTTTTAATGAAAATTACCATACTCGGCCAAAACATGCTTTTCAGCCTCTGAAAAGCACATTTTGGCCATAAAAACTGAAAATGTCCCTTGCAACCAAACGAACTGTCGGAGACACAAATCTACAATGGACATAGTGTAAAATGGTCCAATTCAAGTAAGTTATTCATTTGGCATCATTCGAAGTGATAGAAATCAAGTTTTAATGAAAATTATCATACTCGGCCAAAACATGCTTTTCAGCCCCTGAAAAGCACATTTTGGCCATAAAAACTGAATATGTCCCCTGCAACCAAACGAACTGTCAGAGACACAAATCTACAATGGACATAGTGTAAAATGGTCCAATTCAAGTAAGTTATTTCGTTTGGCATCATTCGAAGTGATAGAAATCAAGTTTTAATGAAAATTATCATACTCGGCCAAAACATGCTTTTCAGCCCCTGAAAAGCACATTTTGGCCATAAAAACTGAATATGTCTTCTGCAACCAAACGAACTGTCAGAGACACAAATCTACAATGGACATAGTGTAAAATGGTCCAATTCAAGTAAGTTATTCATTTGGCATCATTCGAAGTGATAGAAATTAAGTTTTAATGTAAATTATCATACTCGGCCAAAACATGCTTTTCAGCCCCTGAAAAGCACATTTTGGCCTTAAAAACTGAATATGTCCCCTGCAACCAAACGAACTGTCAGAGACACAAATCTACAATGGACATAGTGTAAAATGGTCCAATTCAAGCAAATTATTCATTTGGCATCATTCGAAGTGATAGAAATCAAGTTTTAATGAAAATTATCATACTCGGCCAAAACATGCTTTTCAGCCTCTGAAAAGCACATTTTGGCCATAAAAACTGAAAATGTCCCCTGCAACCAAACGAACTGTCGGAGACACAAATCTACAATGGACATAGTGTAAAATGGTCCAATTCAAGTAAGTTATTCATTTGGCATCATTCGAATGGATAGAAATCAAGTTTTAATGAAAATTATCATACTCGGCCAAAACATGCTTTTCAGCCCCTGAAAAGCACATTTTGGCCTTAAAAACTGAATATGTCCCCTGCAACCAAACGAACTGTCGAGACACAAATCTACAATGGACATAGTGTAAAATGGTCCAATTCAAGCAAATTATTCATTTGGCATCATTCGAAGTGATAGAAATCAAGTTTTAATGAAAATTATCATACTCGGCCAAAACATGCTTTTCAGCCTCTGAAAAGCACATTTTGGCCATAAAAACTGAAAATGTCCCCTGCAACCAAACGAACTGTCGGAGACACAAATCTACAATGGACATAGTGTAAAATGGTCCAATTCAAGTAAGTTATTCATTTGGCATCAATCGAAGTGATAGAAATCAAGTTTTAATGAAAATTATCAAACTCGGCCAAAACATGCTTTTCAGCCCCTGAAAAGCACATTTTGGCCATAAAAACTTAATATGTCCCCTGCAACCAAACGAACTGTCAGAGACACAAATCTACTGGACATAGTGTAAAATGGTCCAATTCAAGTAAGTTATTCATTTGGCATCATTCGAAGTGATAGAAATTAAGTTTTAATGAAAATTATCATACTCTGCCAAAACATGCTTTTCAGCCTCTGAAAAGCACATTTTGGCCATAAAAACTGAAAATGTCCCCTGCAACCAAACGAACTGTCGGAGACACAAATCTACAATGGACATAGGTAAAATGGTCCAATTCAAGTAAGTTATTCATTTGGCATCATTCGAAGTGATAGAAATTAAGTTTTAATGAAAATCATCATACTCGGCCAAAACATGCTTTTCAGCCCCTGAAAAGCACATTTTGGCCATAAAAACTGAAAATGTCCCCTGCAACCAAACGAACTGTCGGAGACACAAATCTACAATTGACATAGTCTAAAATGGTCCAATTCAAGTAAGTTATTCATTTGGCATCATTCGAAGTGATAGAAATAAAGCTTTAATGAAAATTATCATACTCTGCCAAAACGTGCTTTTCAGCCCCTGAAAAGCACATTTTGGCCATAAAAACTGAATATGTCCCCTGCAACGAAATGAACTGTCAGAGACACAAATCTACAATGGACATAGTGTAAAATGGTCCAATTCAAGTAAGTTATTCATTTGGCATCATTCGACGTGATAGAAATCAAGTTTTAATGAAAATTATCATACTCGGCCAAAACATGCTTTTCAGCCCCTGAAAAGCACATTTTGGCCATAAAAACTGAATATGTCCCCTGCAACCAAACGAACTGTCAGAGACACAAATCTACAATGGACATAGTGTAAAATGGTCCAATTCAAGTAAGTTATTCATTTGGCATCATTCGAATGGATAGAAATCAAGTTTTAATGAAAATTATCATATTCTGCCAAAACGTGCTTTTCAGCCCCTGAAAAGCACATTTTGGCCTTAATTGAATATGTCCCCTGCAACCAAACGAACTGTCAGAGATACAAATCTACAATGGACATAGTGTAAAATGGTCCAATTCAAGTAAATTATTCATTTGGCATCATTCGAAGTGATAGAAATTAAGTTTTAATGAAAATTATCATACTCGGCCAAAACATGCTTTTCAGCCTCTGAAAAGCACATTTTGGCCATAAAAACTGAAAATGTCCCCTGCAACCAAACGAACTGTCGGAGACACAAATCTACAATGGACATAGTGTAAAATGGTCCAATTCAAGTAAGTTATTCATTTGGCATGATTCGAAGTGATAGAATTCAAGTTTTAATGAAAATTATCATACTCGGCCAAAACATGCTTTTCAGCCCCTGAAAAGCACATTTTGGCCATAAAAACTGAATATGTCCCCTGCAACCAAACGAACTGTCAGAGACACAAATCTATAATGGACATAGTGTAAAATGGTCCAATTCAAGTAAGTTATTCATTTGGCATCATTCGAATGGATAGAAATCAAGTTTTAATGAAAATTATCATATTCTGCCAAAACGTGCTTTTCAGCCCCTGAAATGCACATTTTGGCCATAAAAACTGAATATGTCCCCTGCAACGAAATGAACTGTCAGAGACACAAATCTACAATGGACATAGTGTAAAATGGTCCAATTCAAGTAAGTTATTCATTTGGCATCATTCGAAGTGATAGAAATCAAGTTTTAATGAAAATTACCATACTCGGCCAAAACATGCTTTTCAGCCTCTGAAAAGCACATTTTGGCCATAAAAACTGAAAATGTCCCCTGCAACCAAACGAACTGTCGGAGACACAAATCTACAATGGACATAGTGTAAAATGGTCCAATTCAAGTAAGTTATTCATTTGGCATCATTCGAAGTGATAGAAATCAAGTTTTAATGAAAATTATCATACTCTGCCAAAACGTGCTTTTCAGCCCCTGAAAAGCACATTTTGGCCATAAAAACTGAATATGTCCCCTGCAACGAAATGAACTGTCAGAGACACAAATCTACAATGGACATAGTGTAAAATGGTCCAATTCAAGTAAGTTATTCATTTGGCATCATTCGACGTGATAGAAATCAAGTTTTAATGAAAATTATCATACTCGGCCAAAACATGCTTTTCAGCCCCTGAAAAGCACATTTTGGCCATAAAAACTGAATATGTCCCCTGCAACCAAACGAACTGTCAGAGACACAAATCTACAATGGACATAGTGTAAAATGGTCCAATTCAAGTAAGTTATTCATTTGGCATCATTCGAATGGATAGAAATCAAGTTTTAATGAAAATTATCATATTCTGCCAAAACGTGCTTTTCAGCCCCTGAAAAGCACATTTTGGCCTTAATTGAATATGTCCCCTGCAACCAAACGAACTGTCAGAGATACAAATCTACAATGGACATAGTGTAAAATGGTCCAATTCAAGTAAATTATTCATTTGGCATCATTCGAAGTGATAGAAATTAAGTTTTAATGAAAATTATCATACTCGGCCAAAACATGCTTTTCAGCCTCTGAAAAGCACATTTTGGCCATAAAAACTGAAAATGTCCCCTGCAACCAAACGAACTGTCGGAGACACAAATCTACAATGGACATAGTGTAAAATGGTCCAATTCAAGTAAGTTATTCATTTGGCATGATTCGAAGTGATAGAATTCAAGTTTTAATGAAAATTATCATACTCGGCCAAAACATGCTTTTCAGCCCCTGAAAAGCACATTTTGACCATAAAAACTGAATATGTCCCCTGCAACCAAACGAACTGTCAGAGACACAAATCTACAATGGACATAGTGTAAAATGGTCCAATTCAAGTAAGTTATTCATTTGGCATCATTTGAATGGATAGAAATCAAGTTTTAATGAAAATTATCATATTCTGCCAAAACGTGCTTTTCAGCCCCTGAAATGCACATTTTGGCCATAAAAACTGAATATGTCCCCTGCAACGAAATGAACTGTCAGAGACACAAATCTACAATGGACATAGTGTAAAATGGTCCAATTCAAGTAAGTTATTCATTTGGCATCATTCGAAGTGATAGAAATCAAGTTTTAATGAAAATTACCATACTCGGCCAAAACATGCTTTTCAGCCTCTGAAAAGCACATTTTGGCCATAAAAACTGAAAATGGCCCCTGCAACCAAACGAACTGTCGGAGACACGAATCTACAATGGACATAGTGTAAAATGGTCCAATTCAAGTAAGTTATTCATTTGGCATCAATCGAAGTGATAGAAATCAAGTTTTAATGAAAATTATCAAACTCGGCCAAAACATGCTTTTCAGCCCCTGAAAAGCACATTTTGGCCATAAAAACTGAATATGTCCCCTGCAACCAAACGAACTGTCAGAGACACAAATCTACAATGGACATAGTGTAAAATGGTCCAATTCAAGTAAGTTATTCATTTGGCATCATTCGAAGTGATAGAAATTAAGTTTTAATGAAAATTATCATACTCTGCCAAAACATGCTTTTCAGCCTCTGAAAAGCACATTTTGGCCATAAAAACTGAAAATGTCCCCTGCAACCAAACGAACTGTCGGAGACACAAATCTACAATGGACATAGTGCAAAATGGTCCAATTCAAGTAAGTTATTCATTTGGCATCATTCGAAGTGATAGAAATCAAGTTTTAATGAAAATTATCATACTCGGCCAAAACATGCTTTTCAGCCTCTGAAAAGCACATTTTGGCCATAAAAACTGAATATGTCCCCTGCAACCAAACGAACTGTCAGAGACACAAATCTACAATGGACATAGTGTAAAATGGTCCAATTCAAGTAAGTTATTCATTTGGCATCATTCGAAGTGATAGAAATCAAGTTTTAATGAAAATTATCATACTCGGCCAAAACATGCTTTTCAGCCCCTGAAAAGCACATTTTGGCCATAAAAACTGAATATGTCCCCTGCAACCAAACGAACTGTCAGAGACACAAATCTACAATGGACATAGTGTAAAATGGTCCAATTCAAGTAAGTTATTCATTTGGCATCATTCGAAGTGATAGAAATTAAGTTTTAATGTAAATTATCATACTCGGCCAAAACATGCTTTTCAGCCCCTGAAAAGCACATTTTGGCCTTAAAAACTGAATATGTCCCCTGCAACCAAACGAACTGTCAGAGACACAAATCTACAATGGACATAGTGTAAAATGGTCCAATTCAAGCAAATTATTCATTTGGCATCATTCGAAGTGATAGAAATCAAGTTTTAATGAAAATTATCATACTCGGCCAAAACATGCTTTTCAGCCTCTGAAAAGCACATTTTGGCCATAAAAACTGAAAATGTCCCCTGCAACCAAACGAACTGTCGGAGACACAAATCTACAATGGACATAGTGTAAAATGGTCCAATTCAAGTAAGTTATTCATTTGGCATCATTCGAATGGATAGAAATCAAGTTTTAATGAAAATTATCATACTCGGCCAAAACATGCTTTTCAGCCCCTGAAAAGCACATTTTGCCTTAAAAACTGAATATGTCCCCTGCAACCAAACGAACTGTCGAGACACAAATCTACAATGGACATAGTGTAAAATGGTCCAATTCAAGCAAATTATTCATTTGGCATCATTCGAAGTGATAGAAATCAAGTTTTAATGAAAATTATCATACTCGGCCAAAACATGCTTTTCAGCCTCTGAAAAGCACATTTTGGCCATAAAAACTGAAAATGTCCCCTGCAACCAAACGAACTGTCGGAGACACAAATCTACAATGGACATAGTGTAAAATGGTCCAATTCAAGTAAGTTATTCATTTGGCATCATTCGAAGTGATAGAAATCAAGTTTTAATGAAAATTATCATACTCTGCCAAAACGTGCTTTTCAGCCCCTGAAAAGCACATTTTGGCCATAAAAACTGAATATGTCCCCTGCAACGAAATGAACTGTCAGAGACACAAATCTACAATGGACATAGTGTAAAATGGTCCAATTCAAGTAAGTTATTCATTTGGCATCATTCGACGTGATAGAAATCAAGTTTTAATGAAAATTATCATACTCGGCCAAAACATGCTTTTCAGCCCCTGAAAAGCACATTTTGGCCATAAAAACTGAATATGTCCCCTGCAACCAAACGAACTGTCAGAGACACAAATCTACAATGGACATAGTGTAAAATGGTCCAATTCAAGTAAGTTATTCATTTGGCATCATTCGAATGGATAGAAATCAAGTTTTAATGAAAATTATCATATTCTGCCAAAACGTGCTTTTCAGCCCCTGAAAAGCACATTTTGGCCTTAATTGAATATGTCCCCTGCAACCAAACGAACTGTCAGAGATACAAATCTACAATGGACATAGTGTAAAATGGTCCAATTCAAGTAAATTATTCATTTGGCATCATTCGAAGTGATAGAAATTAAGTTTTAATGAAAATTATCATACTCGGCCAAAACATGCTTTTCAGCCTCTGAAAAGCACATTTTGGCCATAAAAACTGAAAATGTCCCCTGCAACCAAACGAACTGTCGGAGACACAAATCTACAATGGACATAGTGTAAAATGGTCCAATTCAAGTAAGTTATTCATTTGGCATGATTCGAAGTGATAGAATTCAAGTTTTAATGAAAATTATCATACTCGGCCAAAACATGCTTTTCAGCCCCTGAAAAGCACATTTTGGCCATAAAAACTGAATATGTCCCCTGCAACCAAACGAACTGTCAGAGACACAAATCTACAATGGACATAGTGTAAAATGGTCCAATTCAAGTAAGTTATTCATTTGGCATCATTTGAATGGATAGAAATCAAGTTTTAATGAAAATTATCATATTCTGCCAAAACGTGCTTTTCAGCCCCTGAAATGCACATTTTGGCCATAAAAACTGAATATGTCCCCTGCAACGAAATGAACTGTCAGAGACACAAATCTACAATGGACATAGTGTAAAATGGTCCAATTCAAGTAAGTTATTCATTTGGCATCATTCGAAGTGATAGAAATCAAGTTTTAATGAAAATTACCATACTCGGCCAAAACATGCTTTTCAGCCTCTGAAAAGCACATTTTGGCCATAAAAACTGAAAATGGCCCCTGCAACCAAACGAACTGTCGGAGACACGAATCTACAATGGACATAGTGTAAAATGGTCCAATTCAAGTAAGTTATTCATTTGGCATCATTCGAAGTGATAGAAATCAAGTTTTAATGAAAATTATCATACTCGGCCAAAACATGCTTTTCAGCCCCTGAAAAGCACATTTTGGCCATAAAAACTGAATATGTCCCCTGCAACCAAACGAACTGTCAGAGACACAAATCTACAATGGACATAGTGTAAAATGGTCCAATTCAAGTAAGTTATTCATTTGGCATCATTCGAAGTGATAGAAATTAAGTTTTAATGTAAATTATCATACTCGGCCAAAACATGCTTTTCAGCCCCTGAAAAGCACATTTTGGCCTTAAAAACTGAATATGTCCCCTGCAACCAAACGAACTGTCAGAGACACAAATCTACAATGGACATAGTGTAAAATGGTCCAATTCAAGCAAATTATTCATTTGGCATCATTCGAAGTGATAGAAATCAAGTTTTAATGAAAATTATCATACTCGGCCAAAACATGCTTTTCAGCCTCTGAAAAGCACATTTTGGCCATAAAAACTGAAAATGTCCCCTGCAACCAAACGAACTGTCGGAGACACAAATCTACAATGGACATAGTGTAAAATGGTCCAATTCAAGTAAGTTATTCATTTGGCATCATTCGAATGGATAGAAATCAAGTTTTAATGAAAATTATCATACTCGGCCAAAACATGCTTTTCAGCCCCTGAAAAGCACATTTTGCCTTAAAAACTGAATATGTCCCCTGCAACCAAACGAACTGTCGAGACACAAATCTACAATGGACATAGTGTAAAATGGTCCAATTCAAGCAAATTATTCATTTGGCATCATTCGAAGTGATAGAAATCAAGTTTTAATGAAAATTATCATACTCGGCCAAAACATGCTTTTCAGCCTCTGAAAAGCACATTTTGGCCATAAAAACTGAAAATGTCCCCTGCAACCAAACGAACTGTCGGAGACACAAATCTACAATGGACATAGTGTAAAATGGTCCAATTCAAGTAAGTTATTCATTTGGCATGATTCGAAGTGATAGAAATCAAGTTTTAATGAAAATTATAATACTCGGCCAAAACATGCTTTTCAGCCCCTGAAAAGCACATTTTGGCCATAAAAACTGAATATGTCCCCTGCAACCAAACGAACTGTCAGAGACACAAATCTACAATGGACATAGTGTAAAATCGTCCAATTCAAGTAAGTTATTCATTTGGCATCATTCGAATGGATAGAAATCAAGTTTTAATGAAAATTATCATATTCTGCCAAAACGTGCTTTTCAGCCCCTGAAAAGCACATTTTGGCCATAAAAACTGAATATGTCCCCTGCAACCAAACGAACTGTCAGAGACACAAATCTACAATGGACATAGTGTAAAATGGTCCAATTCAAGTAAGTTATTCATTTGGCATCATTCGAAGTGATAGAAATTAAGTTTTAATGAAAATTATCATACTCTGCCAAAACATGCTTTTCAGCCTCTGAAAAGCACATTTTGGCCATAAAAACTGAAAATGTCCCCTGCAACCAAACGAACTGTCGGAGACACAAATCTACAATGGACATAGTGCAAAATGGTCCAATTCAAGTAAGTTATTCATTTGGCATCATTCGAAGTGATAGAAATCAAGTTTTAATGAAAATTATCATACTCGGCCAAAACATGCTTTTCAGCCTCTGAAAAGCACATTTTGGCCATAAAAACTGAATATGTCCCCTGCAACCAAACGAACTGTCAGAGACACAAATCTACAATGGACATAGTGTAAAATGGTCCAATTCAAGTAAGTTATTCATTTGGCATCATTCGAAGTGATAGAAATCAAGTTTTAATGAAAATTATCATACTCGGCCAAAACATGCTTTTCAGCCCCTGAAAAGCACATTTTGGCCATAAAAACTGAATATGTCCCCTGCAACCAAACGAACTGTCAGAGACACAAATCTACAATGGACATAGTGTAAAATGGTCCAATTCAAGTAAGTTATTCATTTGGCATCATTCGAAGTGATAGAAATTAAGTTTTAATGTAAATTATCATACTCGGCCAAAACATGCTTTTCAGCCCCTGAAAAGCACATTTTGGCCTTAAAAACTGAATATGTCCCCTGCAACCAAACGAACTGTCAGAGACACAAATCTACAATGGACATAGTGTAAAATGGTCCAATTCAAGCAAATTATTCATTTGGCATCATTCGAAGTGATAGAAATCAAGTTTTAATGAAAATTATCATACTCGGCCAAAACATGCTTTTCAGCCTCTGAAAAGCACATTTTGGCCATAAAAACTGAAAATGTCCCCTGCAACCAAACGAACTGTCGGAGACACAAATCTACAATGGACATAGTGTAAAATGGTCCAATTCAAGTAAGTTATTCATTTGGCATCATTCGAATGGATAGAAATCAAGTTTTAATGAAAATTATCATACTCGGCCAAAACATGCTTTTCAGCCCCTGAAAAGCACATTTTGCCTTAAAAACTGAATATGTCCCCTGCAACCAAACGAACTGTCGAGACACAAATCTACAATGGACATAGTGTAAAATGGTCCAATTCAAGCAAATTATTCATTTGGCATCATTCGAAGTGATAGAAATCAAGTTTTAATGAAAATTATCATACTCGGCCAAAACATGCTTTTCAGCCTCTGAAAAGCACATTTTGGCCATAAAAACTGAAAATGTCCCCTGCAACCAAACGAACTGTCGGAGACACAAATCTACAATGGACATAGTGTAAAATGGTCCAATTCAAGTAAGTTATTCATTTGGCATGATTCGAAGTGATAGAAATCAAGTTTTAATGAAAATTATCATACTCGGCCAAAACATGCTTTTCAGCCCCTGAAAAGCACATTTTGGCCATAAAAACTGAATATGTCCCCTGCAACCAAACGAACTGTCAGAGACACAAATCTACAATGGACATAGTGTAAAATGGTCCAATTCAAGTAAGTTATTCATTTGGCATCATTCGAAGTGATAGAAATCAAGTTTTAATGAAAATTACCATACTCGGCCAAAACATGCTTTTCAGCCTCTGAAAAGCACATTTTGGCCATAAAAACTGAAAATGTCCCCTGCAACCAAACGAACTGTCGGAGACACAAATCTACAATGGACATAGTGTAAAATGGTCCAATTCAAGTAAGTTATTCATTTGGCATCAATCGAAGTGATAGAAATCAAGTTTTAATGAAAATTATCAAACTCGGCCAAAACATGCTTTTCAGCCCCTGAAAAGCACATTTTGGCCATAAAAACTGAATATGTCCCCTGCAACCAAACGAACTGTCAGAGACACAAATCTACAATGGACATAGTGTAAAATGGTCCAATTCAAGTAAGTTATTCATTTGGCATCATTCGAAGTGATAGAAATTAAGTTTTAATGAAAATTATCATACTCTGCCAAAACATGCTTTTCAGCCTCTGAAAAGCACATTTTGGCCATAAAAACTGAATATGTCCCCTGCAACCAAACGAACTGTCAGAGACACAAATCTACAATGGACATAGTGTAAAATGGTCCAATTCAAGTAAGTTATTCATTTGGCATCATTCGAAGTGATAGAAATCAAGTTTTAATGAAAATTATCATACTCGGCCAAAACATGCTTTTCAGCCCCTGAAAAGCACATTTTGGCCATAAAAACTGAATATGTCCCCTGCAACCAAACGAACTGTCAGAGACACAAATCTACAATGGACATAGTGTAAAATGGTCCAATTCAAGTAAGTTATTCATTTGGCATCATTCGAAGTGATAGAAATTAAGTTTTAATGTAAATTATCATACTCGGCCAAAACATGCTTTTCAGCCCCTGAAAAGCACATTTTGGCCTTAAAAACTGAATATGTCCCCTGCAACCAAACGAACTGTCAGAGACACAAATCTACAATGGACATAGTGTAAAATGGTCCAATTCAAGCAAATTATTCATTTGGCATCATTCGAAGTGATAGAAATCAAGTTTTAATGAAAATTATCATACTCGGCCAAAACATGCTTTTCAGCCTCTGAAAAGCACATTTTGGCCATAAAAACTGAAAATGTCCCCTGCAACCAAACGAACTGTCGGAGACACAAATCTACAATGGACATAGTGTAAAATGGTCCAATTCAAGTAAGTTATTCATTTGGCATCATTCGAATGGATAGAAATCAAGTTTTAATGAAAATTATCATACTCGGCCAAAACATGCTTTTCAGCCCCTGAAAAGCACATTTTGCCTTAAAAACTGAATATGTCCCCTGCAACCAAACGAACTGTCGAGACACAAATCTACAATGGACATAGTGTAAAATGGTCCAATTCAAGCAAATTATTCATTTGGCATCATTCGAAGTGATAGAAATCAAGTTTTAATGAAAATTATCATACTCGGCCAAAACATGCTTTTCAGCCTCTGAAAAGCACATTTTGGCCATAAAAACTGAAAATGTCCCCTGCAACCAATCGAACTGTCGGAGACACAAATCTACAATGGACATAGTGTAAAATGGTCCAATTCAAGTAAGTTATTCATTTGGCATCATTCGAATGGATAGAAATCAAGTTTTAATGAAAATTATCAAACTCGGCCAAAATGTGCTTTTCAGCCCCTGAAAAGCACATTTTGGCCATAAAAACTGAATATGTCCCCTGCAAACAAACGAACTGTCAGAGACACAAATCTACAATGGACATAGTGTAAAATGGTCCAATTCAAGTAAATTATTCATTTGGCATCATTCGAAGTGATAGAAATCAAGTTTTAATGAAAATTATCATACTCGGCCAAAACATGCTTTTCAGCCTCTGAAAAGCACATTTTGGCCATAAAAACTGAAAATGTCCCCTGCAACCAAACGAACTGTCGGAGACACAAATCTACAATGGACATAGGTAAAATGGTCCAATTCAAGTAAGTTATTCATTTGGCATCATTCGAAGTGATAGAAATTAAGTTTTAATGAAAATCATCATACTCGGCCAAAACATGCTTTTCAGCCCCTGAAAAGCACATTTTGGCCATAAAAACTGAAAATGTCCCCTGCAACCAAACGAACTGTCGGAGACACAAATCTACAATTGACATAGTCTAAAATGGTCCAATTCAAGTAAGTTATTCATTTGGCATCATTCGAAGTGATAGAAATAAAGCTTTAATGAAAATTATCATACTCTGCCAAAACGTGCTTTTCAGCCCCTGAAAAGCACATTTTGGCCATAAAAACTGAATATGTCCCCTGCAACGAAATGAACTGTCAGAGACACAAATCTACAATGGACATAGTGTAAAATGGTCCAATTCAAGTAAGTTATTCATTTGGCATCATTCGAAGTGATAGAAATCAAGTTTTAATGAAAATTATCATATTCTGCCAAAACGTGCTTTTCAGCCCCTGAAAAGCACATTTTGGCCTTAACTGAATATGTCCCCTGCAACCAAACGAACTGTCGGAGACACAAATCTACAATTGACATAGTCTAAAATGGTCCAATTCAAGTAAGTTATTCATTTGGCATCATTCGAATGGATAGAAATCAAGTTTTAATGAAAATTATCATACTCGGCCAAAACATGCTTTTCAGCCCCTGAAAAGCACATTTTGCCTTAAAAACTGAATATGTCCCCTGCAACCAAACGAACTGTCGAGACACAAATCTACAATGGACATAGTGTAAAATGGTCCAATTCAAGTAAGTTATTCATTTGGCATCATTCGAAGTGATATAAATTAAGTTTTAATGAAAATTATCATACTCTGCCAAAACATGCTTTTCAGCCTCTGAAAAGCACATTTTGGCCATAAAAACTGAAAATGTCCCCTGCAACCAAACGAACTGTCGGAGACACAAATCTACAATGGACATAGTGCAAAATGGTCCAATTCAAGTAAGTTATTCATTTGGCATCATTCGAAGTGATAGAAATCAAGTTTTAATGAAAATTATCATACTCGGCCAAAACATGCTTTTCAGCCTCTGAAAAGCACATTTTGGCCATAAAAACTGAATATGTCCCCTGCAACCAAACGAACTGTCAGAGACACAAATCTACAATGGACATAGTGTAAAATGGTCCAATTCAAGTAAGTTATTCATTTGGCATCATTCGAAGTGATAGAAATCAAGTTTTAATGAAAATTATCATACTCGGCCAAAACATGCTTTTCAGCCCCTGAAAAGCACATTTTGGCCATAAAAACTGAATATGTCCCCTGCAACCAAACGAACTGTCAGAGACACAAATCTACAATGGACATAGTGTAAAATGGTCCAATTCAAGTAAGTTATTCATTTGGCATCATTCGAAGTGATAGAAATTAAGTTTTAATGTAAATTATCATACTCGGCCAAAACATGCTTTTCAGCCCCTGAAAAGCACATTTTGGCCTTAAAAACTGAATATGTCCCCTGCAACCAAACGAACTGTCAGAGACACAAATCTACAATGGACATAGTGTAAAATGGTCCAATTCAAGCAAATTATTCATTTGGCATCATTCGAAGTGATAGAAATCAAGTTTTAATGAAAATTATCATACTCGGCCAAAACATGCTTTTCAGCCTCTGAAAAGCACATTTTGGCCATAAAAACTGAAAATGTCCCCTGCAACCAAACGAACTGTCGGAGACACAAATCTACAATGGACATAGTGTAAAATGGTCCAATTCAAGTAAGTTATTCATTTGGCATCATTCGAATGGATAGAAATCAAGTTTTAATGAAAATTATCATACTCGGCCAAAACATGCTTTTCAGCCCCTGAAAAGCACATTTTGCCTTAAAAACTGAATATGTCCCCTGCAACCAAACGAACTGTCGAGACACAAATCTACAATGGACATAGTGTAAAATGGTCCAATTCAAGCAAATTATTCATTTGGCATCATTCGAAGTGATAGAAATCAAGTTTTAATGAAAATTATCATACTCGGCCAAAACATGCTTTTCAGCCTCTGAAAAGCACATTTTGGCCATAAAAACTGAAAATGTCCCCTGCAACCAAACGAACTGTCGGAGACACAAATCTACAATGGACATAGTGTAAAATGGTCCAATTCAAGTAAGTTATTCATTTGGCATGATTCGAAGTGATAGAAATCAAGTTTTAATGAAAATTATCATACTCGGCCAAAACATGCTTTTCAGCCCCTGAAAAGCACATTTTGGCCATAAAAACTGAATATGTCCCCTGCAACCAAACGAACTGTCAGAGACACAAATCTACAATGGACATAGTGTAAAATGGTCCAATTCAAGTAAGTTATTCATTTGGCATCATTCGAATGGATAGAAATCAAGTTTTAATGAAAATTATCATATTCTGCCAAAACGTGCTTTTCAGCCCCTGAAAAGCACATTTTGGCCATAAAAACTGAATATGTCCCCTGCAACGAAATGAACTGTCAGAGACACAAATCTACAATGGACATAGTGTAAAATGGTCCAATTCAAGTAAGTTATTCATTTGGCATCATTCGAAGTGATAGAAATCAAGTTTTAATGAAAATTACCATACTCGGCCAAAACATGCTTTTCAGCCTCTGAAAAGCACATTTTGGCCATAAAAACTGAATATGTCCCCTGCAACCAAACGAACTGTCAGAGACACAAATCTACAATGGACATAGTGTAAAATGGTCCAATTCAAGTAAGTTATTCATTTGGCATCATTCGAAGTGATAGAAATTAAGTTTTAATGTAAATTATCATACTCGGCCAAAACATGCTTTTCAGCCCCTGAAAAGCACATTTTGGCCTTAAAAACTGAATATGTCCCCTGCAACCAAACGAACTGTCAGAGACACAAATCTACAATGGACATAGTGTAAAATGGTCCAATTCAAGCAAATTATTCATTTGGCATCATTCGAAGTGATAGAAATCAAGTTTTAATGAAAATTATCATACTCGGCCAAAACATGCTTTTCAGCCTCTGAAAAGCACATTTTGGCCATAAAAACTGAAAATGTCCCCTGCAACCAAACGAACTGTCGGAGACACAAATCTACAATGGACATAGTGTAAAATGGTCCAATTCAAGTAAGTTATTCATTTGGCATCATTCGAATGGATAGAAATCAAGTTTTAATGAAAATTATCATACTCGGCCAAAACATGCTTTTCAGCCCCTGAAAAGCACATTTTGCCTTAAAAACTGAATATGTCCCCTGCAACCAAACGAACTGTCGAGACACAAATCTACAATGGACATAGTGTAAAATGGTCCAATTCAAGCAAATTATTCATTTGGCATCATTCGAAGTGATAGAAATCAAGTTTTAATGAAAATTATCATACTCGGCCAAAACATGCTTTTCAGCCTCTGAAAAGCACATTTTGGCCATAAAAACTGAAAATGTCCCCTGCAACCAAACGAACTGTCGGAGACACAAATCTACAATGGACATAGTGTAAAATGGTCCAATTCAAGTAAGTTATTCATTTGGCATGATTCGAAGTGATAGAAATCAAGTTTTAATGAAAATTATCATACTCGGCCAAAACATGCTTTTCAGCCCCTGAAAAGCACATTTTGGCCATAAAAACTGAATATGTCCCCTGCAACCAAACGAACTGTCAGAGACACAAATCTACAATGGACATAGTGTAAAATGGTCCAATTCAAGTAAGTTATTCATTTGGCATCATTCGAATGGATAGAAATCAAGTTTTAATGAAAATTATCATATTCTGCCAAAACGTGCTTTTCAGCCCCTGAAAAGCACATTTTGGCCATAAAAACTGAATATGTCCCCTGCAACGAAATGAACTGTCAGAGACACAAATCTACAATGGACATAGTGTAAAATGGTCCAATTCAAGTAAGTTATTCATTTGGCATCATTCGAAGTGATAGAAATCAAGTTTTAATGAAAATTACCATACTCGGCCAAAACATGCTTTTCAGCCTCTGAAAAGCACATTTTGGCCATAAAAACTGAAAATGTCCCCTGCAACCAAACGAACTGTCGGAGACACAAATCTACAATGGACATAGTGTAAAATGGTCCAATTCAAGTAAGTTATTCATTTGGCATCAATCGAAGTGATAGAAATCAAGTTTTAATGAAAATTATCAAACTCGGCCAAAACATGCTTTTCAGCCCCTGAAAAGCACATTTTGGCCATAAAAACTGAATATGTCCCCTGCAACCAAACGAACTGTCAGAGACACAAATCTACAATGGACATAGTGTAAAATGGTCCAATTCAAGTAAGTTATTCATTTGGCATCATTCGAAGTGATAGAAATTAAGTTTTAATGAAAATTATCATACTCTGCCAAAACATGCTTTTCAGCCTCTGAAAAGCACATTTTGGCCATAAAAACTGAATATGTCCCCTGCAACCAAACGAACTGTCAGAGACACAAATCTACAATGGACATAGTGTAAAATGGTCCAATTCAAGTAAGTTATTCATTTGGCATCATTCGAAGTGATAGAAATCAAGTTTTAATGAAAATTATCATACTCGGCCAAAACATGCTTTTCAGCCCCTGAAAAGCACATTTTGGCCATAAAAACTGAATATGTCCCCTGCAACCAAACGAACTGTCAGAGACACAAATCTACAATGGACATAGTGTAAAATGGTCCAATTCAAGTAAGTTATTCATTTGGCATCATTCGAAGTGATAGAAATTAAGTTTTAATGTAAATTATCATACTCGGCCAAAACATGCTTTTCAGCCCCTGAAAAGCACATTTTGGCCTTAAAAACTGAATATGTCCCCTGCAACCAAACGAACTGTCAGAGACACAAATCTACAATGGACATAGTGTAAAATGGTCCAATTCAAGCAAATTATTCATTTGGCATCATTCGAAGTGATAGAAATCAAGTTTTAATGAAAATTATCATACTCGGCCAAAACATGCTTTTCAGCCTCTGAAAAGCACATTTTGGCCATAAAAACTGAAAATGTCCCCTGCAACCAAACGAACTGTCGGAGACACAAATCTACAATGGACATAGTGTAAAATGGTCCAATTCAAGTAAGTTATTCATTTGGCATCATTCGAATGGATAGAAATCAAGTTTTAATGAAAATTATCATACTCGGCCAAAACATGCTTTTCAGCCCCTGAAAAGCACATTTTGCCTTAAAAACTGAATATGTCCCCTGCAACCAAACGAACTGTCGAGACACAAATCTACAATGGACATAGTGTAAAATGGTCCAATTCAAGCAAATTATTCATTTGGCATCATTCGAAGTGATAGAAATCAAGTTTTAATGAAAATTATCATACTCGGCCAAAACATGCTTTTCAGCCTCTGAAAAGCACATTTTGGCCATAAAAACTGAAAATGTCCCCTGCAACCAAACGAACTGTTGGAGACACAAATCTACAATGGACATAGTGTAAAATGGTCCAATTCAAGTAAGTTATTCATTTGGCATCATTCGAATGGATAGAAATCAAGTTTTAATGAAAATTATCAAACTCGGCCAAAATGTGCTTTTCAGCCCCTGAAAAGCACATTTTGGCCATAAAAACTGAATATGTCCCCTGCAAACAAACGAACTGTCAGAGACACAAATCTACAATGGACATAGTGT
This sequence comes from Stigmatopora argus, assembly GCF_051989625.1. Taxonomy (NCBI): domain Eukaryota; kingdom Metazoa; phylum Chordata; class Actinopteri; order Syngnathiformes; family Syngnathidae; genus Stigmatopora; species Stigmatopora argus. The sequence goes on along the minus strand of NC_135395.1, from coordinate 1,297,711 downwards.
AAAATGGTCCAATTCAAGTAAATTATTCATTTGGCATCATTCGAAGTGATAGAAATCAAGTTTTAATGAAAATTATCATACTCGGCCAAAACATGCTTTTCAGCCTCTGAAAAGCACATTTTGGCCATAAAAACTGAAAATGTCCCCTGCAACCAAACGAACTGTCGGAGACACAAATCTACAATGGACATAGGTAAAATGGTCCAATTCAAGTAAGTTATTCATTTGGCATCATTCGAAGTGATAGAAATTAAGTTTTAATGAAAATCATCATACTCGGCCAAAACATGCTTTTCAGCCCCTGAAAAGCACATTTTGGCCATAAAAACTGAAAATGTCCCCTGCAACCAAACGAACTGTCGGAGACACAAATCTACAATTGACATAGTCTAAAATGGTCCAATTCAAGTAAGTTATTCATTTGGCATCATTCGAAGTGATAGAAATAAAGCTTTAATGAAAATTATCATACTCTGCCAAAACGTGCTTTTCAGCCCCTGAAAAGCACATTTTGGCCATAAAAACTGAATATGTCCCCTGCAACGAAATGAACTGTCAGAGACACAAATCTACAATGGACATAGTGTAAAATGGTCCAATTCAAGTAAGTTATTCATTTGGCATCATTCGAAGTGATAGAAATCAAGTTTTAATGAAAATTATCATATTCTGCCAAAACGTGCTTTTCAGCCCCTGAAAAGCACATTTTGGCCTTAACTGAATATGTCCCCTGCAACCAAACGAACTGTCGGAGACACAAATCTACAATTGACATAGTCTAAAATGGTCCAATTCAAGTAAGTTATTCATTTGGCATCATTCGAATGGATAGAAATCAAGTTTTAATGAAAATTATCATACTCGGCCAAAACATGCTTTTCAGCCCCTGAAAAGCACATTTTGCCTTAAAAACTGAATATGTCCCCTGCAACCAAACGAACTGTCGAGACACAAATCTACAATGGACATAGTGTAAAATGGTCCAATTCAAGTAAGTTATTCATTTGGCATCATTCGAAGTGATATAAATTAAGTTTTAATGAAAATTATCATACTCTGCCAAAACATGCTTTTCAGCCTCTGAAAAGCACATTTTGGCCATAAAAACTGAAAATGTCCCCTGCAACCAAACGAACTGTCGGAGACACAAATCTACAATGGACATAGTGTAAAATGGTCCAATTCAAGTAAGTTATTCATTTGGCATCATTCGAAGTGATAGAAATCAAGTTTTAATGAAAATTATCATACTCGGCCAAAACATGCTTTTCAGCCTCTGAAAAGCACATTTTGGCCATAAAAACTGAATATGTCCCCTGCAACCAAACGAACTGTCAGAGACACAAATCTACAATGGACATAGTGTAAAATGGTCCAATTCAAGTAAGTTATTCATTTGGCATCATTCGAAGTGATAGAAATCAAGTTTTAATGAAAATTATCATACTCGGCCAAAACATGCTTTTCAGCCCCTGAAAAGCACATTTTGGCCATAAAAACTGAATATGTCCCCTGCAACCAAACGAACTGTCAGAGACACAAATCTACAATGGACATAGTGTAAAATGGTCCAATTCAAGTAAGTTATTCATTTGGCATCATTCGAAGTGATAGAAATTAAGTTTTAATGTAAATTATCATACTCGGCCAAAACATGCTTTTCAGCCCCTGAAAAGCACATTTTGGCCTTAAAAACTGAATATGTCCCCTGCAACCAAACGAACTGTCAGAGACACAAATCTACAATGGACATAGTGTAAATTGGTCCAATTCAAGCAAATTATTCATTTGGCATCATTCGAAGTGATAGAAATCAAGTTTTAATGAAAATTATCATACTCGGCCAAAACATGCTTTTCAGCCTCTGAAAAGCACATTTTGGCCATAAAAACTGAAAATGTCCCCTGCAACCAAACGAACTGTCGGAGACACAAATCTACAATGGACATAGTGTAAAATGGTCCAATTCAAGTAAGTTATTCATTTGGCATCATTCGAATGGATAGAAATCAAGTTTTAATGAAAATTATCATACTCTGCCAAAATGTGCTTTTCAGCCCCTGAAAAGCACATTTTGGCCATAAAAACTGGATATGTCCCCTGCAAACAAACGAACTGTCAGAGACACAAATCTACAATGGACATAGTGTAAAATGGTCCAATTCAAGTAAATTATTCATTTGGCATCATTCGAAGTGATAGAAATCAAGTTTTAATGAAAATTATCATACTCGGCCAAAACATGCTTTTCAGCCTCTGAAAAGCACATTTTGGCCATAAAAACTGAAAATGTCCCCTGCAACCAAACGAACTTTCGGAGACACAAATCTACAATGGACATAGTGTAAAATGGTCCAATTCAAGTAAGTTATTCATTTGGCATCAATCGAAGTGATAGAAATCAAGTTTTAATGAAAATTATCAAACTCGGCCAAAACATGCTTTTCAGCCCCTGAAAAGCACATTTTGGCCATAAAAACTGAATATGTCCCCTGCAACCAAACGAACTGTCAGAGACACAAATCTACAATGGACATAGTGTAAAATGGTCCAATTCAAGTAAGTTATTCATTTGGCATCATTCGAAGTGATAGAAATTAAGTTTTAATGAAAATTATCATACTCTGCCAAAACATGCTTTTCAGCCTCTGAAAAGCACATTTTGGCCATAAAAACTGAATATGTCCCCTGCAACCAAACGAACTGTCGGAGACACAAATCTACAATGAACATAGGTAAAATGGTCCAATTCAAGTAAGTTATTCATTTGGCATCATTCGAAGTGATAGAAATTAAGTTTTAATGAAAATCATCATACTCGGCCAAAACATGCTTTTCAGCCCCTGAAAAGCACATTTTGGCCATAAAAACTGAAAATGTCCCCTGCAACCAAACGAACTGTCGGAGACACAAATCTACAATTGACATAGTCTAAAATGGTCCAATTCAAGTAAGTTATTCATTTGGCATCATTCGAAGTGATAGAAATAAAGCTTTAATGAAAATTATCATACTCTGCCAAAACGTGCTTTTCAGCCCCTGAAAAGCACATTTTGGCCATAAAAACTGAATATGTCCCCTGCAACGAAATGAACTGTCAGAGACACAAATCTACAATGGACATAGTGTAAAATGGTCCAATTCAAGTAAGTTATTCATTTGGCATCATTCGAAGTGATAGAAATCAAGTTTTAATGAAAATTATCATATTCTGCCAAAACGTGCTTTTCAGCCCCTGAAAAGCACATTTTGGCCTTAACTGAATATGTCCCCTGCAACCAAACGAACTGTCGGAGACACAAATCTACAATTGACATAGTCTAAAATGGTCCAATTCAAGTAAGTTATTCATTTGGCATCATTCGAATGGATAGAAATCAAGTTTTAATGAAAATTATCATACTCGGCCAAAACATGCTTTTCAGCCCCTGAAAAGCACATTTTGCCTTAAAAACTGAATATGTCCCCTGCAACCAAACGAACTGTCGAGACACAAATCTACAATGGACATAGTGTAAAATGGTCCAATTCAAGCAAATTATTCATTTGGCATCATTCGAAGTGATAGAAATCAAGTTTTAATGAAAATTATCATACTCTGCCAAAACGTGCTTTTCAGCCCCTGAAAAGCACATTTTGGCCATAAAAACTGAATATGTCCCCTGCAACGAAATGAACTGTCAGAGACACAAATCTACAATGGACATAGTGTAAAATGGTCCAATTCAAGTAAGTTATTCATTTGGCATCATTCGACGTGATAGAAATCAAGTTTTAATGAAAATTATCATACTCGGCCAAAACATGCTTTTCAGCCCCTGAAAAGCACATTTTGGCCATAAAAACTGAATATGTCCCCTGCAACCAAACGAACTGTCAGAGACACAAATCTACAATGGACATAGTGTAAAATGGTCCAATTCAAGTAAGTTATTCATTTGGCATCATTCGAAGTGATAGAAATTAAGTTTTAATGAAAATTATCATACTCTGCCAAAACATGCTTTTCAGCCTCTGAAAAGCACATTTTGGCCATAAAAACTGAATATGTCCCCTGCAACCAAACGAACTGTCGGAGACACAAATCTACAATGAACATAGGTAAAATGGTCCAATTCAAGTAAGTTATTCATTTGGCATCATTCGAAGTGATAGAAATTAAGTTTTAATGAAAATCATCATACTCGGCCAAAACATGCTTTTCAGCCCCTGAAAAGCACATTTTGGCCATAAAAACTGAAAATGTCCCCTGCAACCAAACGAACTGTCGGAGACACAAATCTACAATTGACATAGTCTAAAATGGTCCAATTCAAGTAAGTTATTCATTTGGCATCATTCGAAGTGATAGAAATAAAGCTTTAATGAAAATTATCATACTCTGCCAAAACGTGCTTTTCAGCCCCTGAAAAGCACATTTTGGCCATAAAAACTGAATATGTCCCCTGCAACGAAATGAACTGTCAGAGACACAAATCTACAATGGACATAGTGTAAAATGGTCCAATTCAAGTAAGTTATTCATTTGGCATCATTCGAAGTGATAGAAATCAAGTTTTAATGAAAATTATCATATTCTGCCAAAACGTGCTTTTCAGCCCCTGAAAAGCACATTTTGGCCTTAACTGAATATGTCCCCTGCAACCAAACGAACTGTCGGAGACACGAATCTACAATTGACATAGTCTAAAATGGTCCAATTCAAGTAAGTTATTCATTTGGCATCATTCGAATGGATAGAAATCAAGTTTTAATGAAAATTATCATACTCGGCCAAAACATGCTTTTCAGCCCCTGAAAAGCACATTTTGCCTTAAAAACTGAATATGTCCCCTGCAACCAAACGAACTGTCGAGACACAAATCTACAATGGACATAGTGTAAAATGGTCCAATTCAAGCAAATTATTCATTTGGCATCATTCGAAGTGATAGAAATCAAGTTTTAATGAAAATTATCATACTCTGCCAAAACGTGCTTTTCAGCCCCTGAAAAGCACATTTTGGCCATAAAAACTGAATATGTCCCCTGCAACGAAATGAACTGTCAGAGACACAAATCTACAATGGACATAGTGTAAAATGGTCCAATTCAAGTAAGTTATTCATTTGGCATCATTCGACGTGATAGAAATCAAGTTTTAATGAAAATTATCATACTCGGCCAAAACATGCTTTTCAGCCCCTGAAAAGCACATTTTGGCCATAAAAACTGAATATGTCCCCTGCAACCAAACGAACTGTCAGAGACATAAATCTACAATGGACATAGTGTAAAATGGTCCAATTCAAGTAAGTTATTCATTTGGCATGATTCGAAGTGATAGAAATCAAGTTTTAATGAAAATTATCATACTCGGCCAAAACATGCTTTTCAGCCCCTGAAAAGCACATTTTGGCCATAAAATCTGAATATGTCCCCTGCAACCAAACGAACTGTCAGAGACACAAATCTACAATGGACATAGTGTAAAATGGTCCAATTCAAGTAAGTTATTCATTTGGCATCATTCGAATGGATAGAAATCAAGTTTTAATGAAAATTATCATATTCTGCCAAAACGTGCTTTTCAGCCCCTGAAAAGCACATTTTGGCCATAAAAACTGAATATGTCCCCTGCAACGAAATGAACTGTCAGAGACACAAATCTACAATGGACATAGTGTAAAATGGTCCAATTCAAGTAAGTTATTCATTTGGCATCATTCGAAGTGATAGAAATCAAGTTTTAATGAAAATTATCATACTCGGCCAAAACATGCTTTTCAGCCCCTGAAAAGCACATTTTGGCCATAAAAACTGAATATGTCTTCTGCAACCAAACGAACTGTCAGAGACACAAATCTACAATGGACATAGTGTAAAATGGTCCAATTCAAGTAAGTTATTCATTTGGCATCATTCGAAGTGATAGAAATTAAGTTTTAATGTAAATTATCATACTCGGCCAAAACATGCTTTTCAGCCCCTGAAAAGCACATTTTGGCCTTAAAAACTGAATATGTCCCCTGCAACCAAACGAACTGTCAGAGACACAAATCTACAATGGACATAGTGTAAAATAGTCCAATTCAAGCAAATTATTCATTTGGCATCATTCGAAGTGATAGAAATCAAGTTTTAATGAAAATTATCATACTCGGCCAAAACATGCTTTTCAGTCTCTGAAAAGCACATTTTGGCCATAAAAACTGAAAATGTCCCCTGCAACCAAACGAACTGTCGGAGACACAAATCTACAATGGACATAGTGTAAAATGGTCCAATTCAAGTAAGTTATTCATTTGGCATCATTCGAATGGATAGAAATCAAGTTTTAATGAAAATTATCATACTCGGCCAAAACATGCTTTTCAGCCCCTGAAAAGCACATTTTGGCCTTAAAAACTGAATATGTCCCCTGCAACCAAACGAACTGTCGAGACACAAATCTACAATGGACATAGTGTAAAATGGTCCAATTCAAGCAAATTATTCATTTGGCATCATTCGAAGTGATAGAAATCAAGTTTTAATGAAAATTATCATACTCGGCCAAAACATGCTTTTCAGCCTCTGAAAAGCACATTTTGGCCATAAAAACTGAAAATGTCCCCTGCAACCAAACGAACTGTCGGAGACACAAATCTACAATGGACATAGTGTAAAATGGTCCAATTCAAGTAAGTTATTCATTTGGCATCATTCGAATGGATAGAAATCAAGTTTTAATGAAAATTATCATACTCTGCCAAAACGTGCTTTTCAGCCCCTGAAAAGCACATTTTGGCCATAAAAACTGAATATGTCCCCTGCAAACAAACGAACTGTCAGAGACACAAATCTACAATGGACATAGTGTAAAATGGTCCAATTCAAGTAAATTATTCATTTGGCATCATTCGAAGTGATAGAAATCAAGTTTTAATGAAAATTATCATACTCGGCCAAAACATGCTTTTCAGCCTCTGAAAAGCACATTTTGGCCATAAAAACTGAAAATGTCCCCTGCAACCAAACGAACTGTCGGAGACACAAATCTACAATGGACATAGTGTAAAATGGTCCAATTCAAGTAAGTTATTCATTTGGCATCATTCGAAGTGATAGAAATTAAGTTTTAATGAAAATTATCATACTCTGCCAAAACATGCTTTTCAGCCTCTATAAAGCACATTTTGGCCATAAAAACTGAAAATGTCCCCTGCAACCAAACGAACTGTCGGAGACACAAATCTACAATGGACATAGGTAAAATGGTCCAATTCAAGTAAGTTATTCATTTGGCATCATTCGAAGTGATAGAAATTAAGTTTTAATGAAAATCATCATACTCGGCCAAAACATGCTTTTCAGCCCCTGAAAAGCACATTTTGGCCATAAAAACTGAAAATGTCCCCTGCAACCAAACGAACTGTCGGAGACACAAATCTACAATTGACATAGTCTAAAATGGTCCAATTCAAGTAAGTTATTCATTTGGCATCATTCGAAGTCATAGAAATAAAGCTTTAATGAAAATTATCATACTCTGCCAAAACGTGCTTTTCAGCCCCTGAAAAGCACATTTTGGCCATAAAAACTGAATATGTCCCCTGCAACGAAATGAACTGTCAGAGACACAAATCTACAATGGACATAGTGTAAAATGGTCCAATTCAAGTAAGTTATTCATTTGGCATCATTCGACGTGATAGAAATCAAGTTTTAATGAAAATTATCATACTCGGCCAAAACATGCTTTTCAGCCCCTGAAAAGCACATTTTGGCCATAAAAACTGAATATGTCCCCTGCAACCAAACGAACTGTCAGAGACACAAATCTACAATGGACATAGTGTAAAATGGTCCAATTCAAGTAAGTTATTCATTTGGCATCATTCGAATGGATAGAAATCAAGTTTTAATGAAAATTATCATATTCTGCCAAAACGTGCTTTTCAGCCCCTGAAAAGCACATTTTGGCCTTAACTGAATATGTCCCCTGCAACCAAACGAACTGTCAGATATACAAATCTACAATGGACATAGTGTAAAATGGTCCAATTCAAGTAAATTATTCATTTGGCATCATTCGAAGTGACAGAAATTAAGTTTTAATGAAAATTATCATACTCGGCCAAAACATGCTTTTCAGCCTCTGAAAAGCACATTTTGGCCATAAAAACTGAAAATGTCCCCTGCAACCAAACGAACTGTCGGAGACACAAATCTACAATGGACATAGTGTAAAATGGTCCAATTCAAGTAAGTTATTCATTTGGCATGATTCGAAGTGATAGAAATCAAGTTTTAATGAAAATTATCATACTCGGCCAAAACATGCTTTTCAGCCCCTGAAAAGCACATTTTGGCCATAAAAACTGAATATGTCCCCTGCAACCAAACGAACTGTCAGAGACACAAATCTACAATGGACATAGTGTAAAATGGTCCAATTCAAGTAAGTTATTCATTTGGCATCATTCGAATGGATAGAAATCAAGTTTTAATGAAAATTATCATATTCTGCCAAAACGTGCTTTTCAGCCCCTGAAAAGCACATTTTGGCCATAAAAACTGAATATGTCCCCTGCAACGAAATGAACTGTCAGAGACACAAATCTACAATGGACATAGTGTAAAATGGTCCAATTCAAGTAAGTTATTCATTTGGCATCATTCGAAGTGATAGAAATCAAGTTTTAATGAAAATCATCATACTCGGCCAAAACATGCATTTCAGCCTCTGAAAAGCACATTTTGGCCATAAAAACTGAAAATGTCCCCTGCAACCAAACGAACTGTCGGAGACACAAATCTACAATGGACATAGTGTAAAATGGTCCAATTCAAGTAAGTTATTCATTTGGCATCAATCGAAGTGATAGAAATCAAGTTTTAATGAAAATTATCAAACTTGGCCAAAACATGCTTTTCAGCCCCTGAAAAGCACATTTTGGCCATAAAAACTGAATATGTCCCCTGCAACCAAACGAACTGTCAGAGACACAAATCTACAATGGACATAGTGTAAAATGGTCCAATTCATTTAAGTTATTCATTTGGCATCATTCGAAGTGATAGAAATTAAGTTTTAATGAAAATTATCATACTCTGCCAAAACATGCTTTTCAGCCTCTGAAAAGCACATTTTGGCCATAAAAACTGAAAATGTCCCCTGCAACCAAACGAACTGTCGGAGACACAAATCTACAATGGACATAGTGTAAAATGGTCCAATTCAAGTAAGTTATTCATTTGGCATCATTCGAAGTGATAGAAATCAAGTTTTAATGAAAATTATCATACTCGGCCAAAACATGCTTTTCAGCCTCTGAAAAGCACATTTTGGCCATAAAAACTGAATATGTCCCCTGCAACCAAACGAACTGTCAGAGACACAAATCTACAATGGACATAGTGTAAAATGGTCCAATTCAAGTAAGTTATTCATTTGGCATCATTCGAAAATATAGAAATCAAGTTTTAATGAAAATTATCATACTCGGCCAAAACATGCTTTTCAGCCTCTGAAAAGCACATTTTGGCCTTAAAAACTGAATATGTCCCCTGCAACCAAACGAACTGTCAGAGACACAAATCTACAATGGACATAGTGTAAAATGGTCCAATTCAAGCAAATTATTCATTTGGCATCATTCGAAGTGATAGAAATCAAGTTTTAATGAAAATTATCATACTCGGCCAAAACATGCTTTTCAGCCTCTGAAAAGCACATTTTGGCCATAAAAACTGAAAATGTCCCCTGCAACCAAACGAACTGTCGGAGACACAAATCTACAATGGACATAGTGTAAAATGGTCCAATTCAAGTAAGTTATTCATTCGGCATCATTCGAATGGATAGAAATCAAGTTTTAATGAAAATTATCATACTCGGCCAAAACATGCTTTTCAGCCCCTGAAAAGCACATTTTGGCCTTAAAAACTGAATATGTCCCCTGCAACCAAACGAACTGTCGAGACACAAATCTACAATGGACATAGTGTAAAATGGTCCAATTCAAGCAAATTATTCATTTGGCATCATTCGAAGTGATAGAAATCAAGTTTTAATGAAAATTATCATACTCGGCCAAAACATGCTTTTCAGCCTCTGAAAAGCACATTTTGGCCATAAAAACTGAAAATGTCCCCTGCAACCAAACGAACTGTCGGAGACACAAATCTACAATGGACATAGTGTAAAATGGTCCAATTCAAGTAAGTTATTCATTTGGCATCATTCGAATGGATAGAAATCAAGTTTTAATGAAATTTATCATACTCTGCCAAAACATGCTTTTCAGCCTCTGAAAAGCACATTTTGGCCATAAAAACTGAAAATGTCCCCTGCAACCAAACGAACTGTCGGAGACACAAATCTACAATGGACATAGTGTAAAATGGTCCAATTCAAGTAAGTTATTCATTTGGCATCAATCGAAGTGATAGAAATCAAGTTTTAATGAAAATTATCAAACTCGGCCAAAACATGCTTTTCAGCCCCTGAAAAGCACATTTTGGCCATAAAAACTGAATATGTCCCCTGCAACCAAACGAACTGTCAGAGACACAAATCTACAATGGACAAAGTGTAAAATGGTCCAATTCAAGTAAGTTATTCATTTGGCATCATTCGAAGTGATAGAAATCAAGTTTTAATGAAAATTATCATACTCGGCCAAAACATGCTTTTCAGCCCCTGAAAAGCACATTTTGGCCATAAAAACTGAATATGTCCCCTGCAACCAAACGAACTGTCAGAGACACAAATCTACAATGGACATAGTGTAAAATGGTCCAATTCAAGTAAGTTATTCATTTGGCATCATTCGAAGTGATAGAAATCAAGTTTTAATGAAAATTATCATACTCGGCCAAAACATGCTTTTCAGCCTCTGAAAAGCACATTTTGGCCTTAAAAACTGAATATGTCCCCTGCAACCAAACGAACTGTCAGAGACACAAATCTACAATGGACATAGTGTAAAATGGTCCAATTCAAGCAAATTATTCATTTGGCATCATTCGAAGTGATAGAAATCAAGTTTTAATGAAAATTATCATACTCGGCCAAAACATGCTTTTCAGCCTCTGAAAAGCACATTTTGGCCATAAAAACTGAAAATGTCCCCTGCAACCAAACGAACTGTCGGAGACACAAATCTACAATGGACATAGTGTAAAATGGTCCAATTCAAGTAAGTTATTCATTTGGCATCATTCGAATGGATAGAAATCAAGTTTTAATGAAAATTATCATACTCGGCCAAAACATGCTTTTCAGCCCCTGAAAAGCACATTTTGGCCTTAAAAACTGAATATGTCCCCTGCAACCAAACGAACTGTCGAGACACAAATCTACAATGGACATAGTGTAAAATGGTCCAATTCAAGCAAATTATTCATTTGGCATCATTCGAAGTGATAGAAATCAAGTTTTAATGAAAATTATCATACTCGGCCAAAACATGCTTTTCAGCCTCTGAAAAGCACATTTTGGCCATAAAAACTGAAAATGTCCCCTGCAACCAAACGAACTGTCGGAGACACAAATCTACAATGGACATAGTGTAAAATGGTCCAATTCAAGTAAGTTATTCATTTGGCATCATTCGAATGGATAGAAATCAAGTTTTAATGAAAATTATCATACTCTGCCAAAACATGCTTTTCAGCCTCTGAAAAGCACATTTTGGCCATAAAAACTGAAAATGTCCCCTGCAACCAAACGAACTGTCGGAGACACAAATCTACAATGGACATAGTGTAAAATGGTCCAATTCAAGTAAGTTATTCATTTGGCATCAATCGAAGTGATAGAAATCAAGTTTTAATGAAAATTATCAAACTCGGCCAAAACATGCTTTTCAGCCCCTGAAAAGCACATTTTGGCCATAAAAACTGAATATGTCCCCTGCAACCAAACGAACTGTCAGAGACACAAATCTACAATGGACATAGTGTAAAATGGTCCAATTCAAGTAAGTTATTCATTTGGCATCATTCGAAGTGATAGAAATTAAGTTTTAATGAAAATTATCATACTCTGCCAAAACATGCTTTTCAGCCTCTGAAAAGCACATTTTGGCCATAAAAACTGAAAATGTCCCCTGCAACCAAACGAACTGTCGGAGACACAAATCTACAATGGACATAGGTAAAATGGTCCAATTCAAGTAAGTTATTCATTTGGCATCATTCGAAGTGATAGAAATTAAGTTTTAATGAAAATCATCATACTCGGCCAAAACATGCTTTTCAGCCCCTGAAAAGCACATTTTGGCCATAAAAACTGAAAATGTCCCCTGCAACCAAACGAACTGTCGGAGACACAAATCTACAATTGACATAGTCTAAAATGGTCCAATTCAAGTAAGTTATTCATTTGGCATCATTCGAAGTGATAGAGAAATAAAGCTTTAATGAAAATTATCATACTCTGCCAAAACGTGCTTTTCAGCCCCTGAAAAGCACATTTTGGCCATAAAAACTGAATATGTCCCCTGCAACGAAATGAACTGTCAGAGACACAAATCTACAATGGTCATAGTGTAAAATGGTCCAATTCAAGTAAGTTATTCATTTGGCATCATTCGACGTGATAGAAATCAAGTTTTAATGAAAATTATCATACTCGGCCAAAACATGCTTTTCAGCCCCTGAAAAGCACATTTTGGCCATATAAACTGAATATGTCCCCTGCAACCAAACGAACTGTCAGAGACACAAATCTACAATGGACATAGTGTAAAATGGTCCAATTCAAGTAAGTTATTCATTTGGCATCATTCGAATGGATAGAAATCAAGTTTTAATGAAAATTATCATATTCTGCCAAAACGTGCTTTTCAGCCCCTGAAAAGCACATTTTGGCCATATAAACTGAATATGTCCCCTGCAACCAAACGAACTGTCAGAGACACAAATCTACAATGGACATAGTGTAAAATGGTCCAATTCAAGTAAGTTATTCATTTGGCATCATTCGAAGTGATAGAAATTAAGTTTTAATGAAAATTATCATACTCTGCCAAAACATGCTTTTCAGCCTCTGAAAAGCACATTTTGGCCATAAAAACTGAAAATGTCCCCTGCAACCAAACGAACTGTCGGAGACACAAATCTACAATGGACATAGTGTAAAATGGTCCAATTCAAGTAAGTTATTCATTTGGCATCATTCGAAGTGATAGAAATCAAGTTTTAATGAAAATTATCATACTCGGCCAAAACATGCTTTTCAGCCTCTGAAAAGCACATTTTGGCCATAAAAACTGAAAATGTCCCCTGCAAGCAAACGAACTGTCGGAGACACAAATCTACAATGGACATAGTGTAAAATGGTCCAATTCAAGTAAGTTATTCATTTGGCATCATTCGAATGGATAGAAATCAAGTTTTAATGAAAATTATCATACTCGGCCAAAATATGCTTTTCAGCCCCTGAAAAGCACATTTTGGCCTTAAAAACTGAATATGTCCCCTGCAACCAAACGAACTGTCGAGACACAAATCTACAATGGACATAGTGTAAAATGGTCCAATTCAAGCAAATTATTCATTTGGCATCATTCGAAGTGATAGAAATCAAGTTTTAATGAAAATTATCATACTCGGCCAAAACATGCTTTTCAGCCTCTGAAAAGCACATTTTGTCCATAAAAACTGAAAATGTCCCCTGCAACCAAACGAACTGTCGGAGACACAAATCTACAATGGACATAGTGTAAAATGGTCCAATTCAAGGAAGTTATTCATTTGGCATCAATCGAAGTGATAGAAATCAAGTTTTAATGAAAATTATCAAACTCGGCCAAAACATGCTTTTCAGCCCCTGAAAAGCACATTTTGGCCATAAAAACTGAATAGGTCCCCTGCAACGAAATGAACTGTCAGAGACACAAATCTACAATTTACATAGTGTAAAATGGTCCAATTCAAGTAAGTTATTCATTTGGCATCATTCGAAGTGATAGAAATCAAGTTTTAATGAATATTATCATACTCGGCCAAAACATGCTTTTCAGCCTCTGAAAAGCACATTTTGGCCATAAAAACTGAATATGTCCCCTGCAACCAAACGAACTGTCAGAGACACAAATCTACAATGGACATAGTGTAAAATGGTCCAATTCAAGTAAGTTATTCATTTGGCATCATTCGAAGTGATAGAAATCAAGTTTTAATGAAAATTATCATACTCGGCCAAAACATGCTTTTCAGCCCCTGAAAAGCACATTTTTCCCATTAAAAACTGAAAATGTCCCCTGCAACCAAACGAACTGTCGGAGACACAAATCTACAATGGACATAGTGTAAAATGGTCCAATTCAAGTAAGTTATTCATTTGGCATCATTCGAATGGATAGAAATCAAGTTTTAATGAAAATTATCATATTCTGCCAAAACGTGCTTTTCAGCCCCTGAAAAGCACATTTTGGCCATAAAAACTGAATATGTCCCCTGCAACCAAACGAACTGTAAGAGACACAAATCTACAATGGACATAGTGTAAAATGGTCCAATTCAAGTAAATTATTCATTTGGCATCATTCGAAGTGATAGAAATTAAGTTTTAATGAAAATTATCATACTCTGCCAAAACATGCTTTTCAGCCTCTGAAAAGCACATTTTGGCCATAAAAACTGAAAATGTCCCCTGCAACCAAACGAACTGTCGGAGACACAAATCTACAATGGACATAGTGTAAAATGGTCCAATTCAAGTAAGTTATTCATTTGGCATCATTCGAAGTGATAGAAATCAAGTTTTAATGAAAATTATCATACTCGGCCAAAACATGCTTTTCAGCCTCTGAAAAGCACATTTTGGCCATAAAAACTGAAAATGTCCCCTGCAACCAAACGAACTGTCGGAGACACAAATCTACAATGGACATAGTGTAAAATGGTCCAATTCAAGTAAGTTATTCATTTGGCATCATTCGAATGGATAGAAATCAAGTTTTAATGAAAATTATCATACTCGGCCAAAACATGCTTTTCAGCCCCTGAAAAGCACATTTTGGCCTTAAAAACTGAATATGTCCCCTGCAACCAAACGAACTGTCGAGACACAAATCTACAATGGACATAGTGTAAAATGGTCCAATTCAAGCAAATTATTCATTTGGCATCATTCGAAGTGATAGAAATCAAGTTTTAATGAAAATTATCATACTCGGCCAAAACATGCTTTTCAGCCTCTGAAAAGCACATTTTGGCCATAAAAACTGAAAATGTCCCCTGCAACCAAACGAACTGTCGGAGACACAAATCTACAATGGACATAGTGTAAAATGGTCCAATTCAAGTAAGTTATTCATTTGGCATCATTCGAATGGATAGAAATCAAGTTTTAATGAAAATTACCATACTCTCTCAAAACGTGCTTTTCAGCCCCTGAAAAGCACATTTTGGCCATAAAAACTGAATATGTCCCCTGCAAACAAACGAACTGTCAGAGACACAAATCTACAATGGACATAGTGTAAAATGGTCCAATTCAAGTAAATTATTCATTTGGCATCATTCGAAGTGATAGAAATCAAGTTTTAATGAAAATTATCATACTCGGCCAAAACATGCTTTTCAGCCTCTGAAAAGCACATTTTGTCCATAAAAACTGAAAATGTCCCCTGCAACCAAACGAACTGTCGGAGACACAAATCTACAATGGACATAGTGTAAAATGGTCCAATTCAAGGAAGTTATTCATTTGGCATCAATCGAAGTGATAGAAATCAAGTTTTAATGAAAATTATCAAACTCGGCCAAAACATGCTTTTCAGCCCCTGAAAAGCACATTTTGGCCATAAAAACTGAATAGGTCCCCTGCAACGAAATGAACTGTCAGAGACACAAATCTACAATTTACATAGTGTAAAATGGTCCAATTCAAGTAAGTTATTCATTTGGCATCATTCGAAGTGATAGAAATCAAGTTTTAATAAAAATTATCATACTCGGCCAAAACATGCTTTTCAGCCCCTGAAAAGCACATTTTTCCCATTAAAAACTGAAAATGTCCCCTGCAACCAAACGAACTGTCGGAGACACAAATCTACAATGGACATAGTGTAAAATGGTCCAATTCAAGTAAGTTATTCATTTGGCATCATTCGAATGGATAGAAATCAAGTTTTAATGAAAATTATCATATTCTGCCAAAACGTGCTTTTCAGCCCCTGAAAAGCACATTTTGGCCATAAAAACTGAATATGTCCCCTGCAACCAAACGAACTGTAAGAGACACAAATCTACAATGGACATAGTGTAAAATGGTCCAATTCAAGTAAATTATTCATTTGGCATCATTCGAAGTGATAGAAATTAAGTTTTAATGAAAATTATCATACTCTGCCAAAACATGCTTTTCAGCCTCTGAAAAGCACATTTTGGCCATAAAAACTGAAAATGTCCCCTGCAACCAAACGAACTGTCGGAGACACAAATCTACAATGGACATAGTGTAAAATGGTCCAATTCAAGTAAGTTATTCATTTGGCATCATTCGAAGTGATAGAAATCAAGTTTTAATGAAAATTATCATACTCGGCCAAAACATGCTTTTCAGCCTCTGAAAAGCACATTTTGGCCATAAAAACTGAAAATGTCCCCTGCAACCAAACGAACTGTCGGAGACACAAATCTACAATGGACATAGTGTAAAATGGTCCAATTCAAGTAAGTTATTCATTTGGCATCATTCGAATGGATAGAAATCAAGTTTTAATGAAAATTATCATACTCGGCCAAAACATGCTTTTCAGCCCCTGAAAAGCACATTTTGGCCTTAAAAACTGAATATGTCCCCTGCAACCAAACGAACTGTCGAGACACAAATCTACAATGGACATAGTGTAAAATGGTCCAATTCAAGCAAATTATTCATTTGGCATCATTCGAAGTGATAGAAATCAAGTTTTAATGAAAATTATCATACTCGGCCAAAACATGCTTTTCAGCCTCTGAAAAGCACATTTTGGCCATAAAAACTGAAAATGTCCCCTGCAACCAAACGAACTGTCGGAGACACAAATCTATAATGGACATAGTGTAAAATGGTCCAATTCAAGTAAGTTATTCATTTGGCATCATTCGAATGGATAGAAATCAAGTTTTAATGAAAATTACCATACTCTCTCAAAACGTGCTTTTCAGCCCCTGAAAAGCACATTTTGGCCATAAAAACTGAATATGTCCCCTGCAAACAAACGAACTGTCAGAGACACAAATCTACAATGGACATAGTGTAAAATGGTCCAATTCAAGTAAATTATTCATTTGGCATCATTCGAAGTGATAGAAATCAAGTTTTAATGAAAATTATCATACTCGGCCAAAACATGCTTTTCAGCCTCTGAAAAGCACATTTTGGCCATAAAAACTGAAAATGTCCCCTGCAACCAAACGAACTGTCGGAGACACAAATCTACAATGGACATAGTGTAAAATGGTCCAATTCAAGTAAGTTATTCATTTGGCATCATTCGAATGGATAGAAATCAAGTTTTAATGAAAATTATCATACTCGGCCAAAACATGCTTTTCAGCCCCTGAAAAGCACATTTTGGCCTTAAAAACTGAATATGTCCCCTGCAACCAAACGAACTGTCGAGACACAAATCTACAATGGACATAGTGTAAAATGGTCCAATTCAAGCAAATTATTCATTTGGCATCATTCGAAGTGATAGAAATCAAGTTTTAATGAAAATTATCATACTCGGCCAAAACATGCTTTTCAGCCTCTGAAAAGCACATTTTGGCCATAAAAACTGAAAATGTCCCCTGCAACCAAACGAACTGTCGGAGACACAAATCTACAATGGACATAGTGTAAAATGGTCCAATTCAAGTAAGTTATTCATTTGGCATCATTCGAATGGATAGAAATCAAGTTTTAATGAAAATTACCATACTCTCTCAAAACGTGCTTTTCAGCCCCTGAAAAGCACATTTTGGCCATAAAAACTGAATATGTCCCCTGCAAACAAACGAACTGTCAGAGACACAAATCTACAATGGACATAGTGTAAAATGGTCCAATTCAAGTAAATTATTCATTTGGCATCATTCGAAGTGATAGAAATCAAGTTTTAATGAAAATTATCATACTCGGCCAAAACATGCTTTTCAGCCTCTGAAAAGCACATTTTGTCCATAAAAACTGAAAATGTCCCCTGCAACCAAACGAACTGTCGGAGACACAAATCTACAATGGACATAGTGTAAAATGGTCCAATTCAAGGAAGTTATTCATTTGGCATCAATCGAAGTGATAGAAATCAAGTTTTAATGAAAATTATCAAACTCGGCCAAAACATGCTTTTCAGCCCCTGAAAAGCACATTTTGGCCATAAAAACTGAATAGGTCCCCTGCAACGAAATGAACTGTCAGAGACACAAATCTACAATTTACATAGTGTAAAATGGTCCAATTCAAGTAAGTTATTCATTTGGCATCATTCGAAGTGATAGAAATCAAGTTTTAATGAAAATTATCATACTCGGCCAAAACATGCTTTTCAGCCCCTGAAAAGCACATTTTTCCCATTAAAAACTGAAAATGTCCCCTGCAACCAAACGAACTGTCGGAGACACAAATCTACAATGGACATAGTGTAAAATGGTCCAATTCAAGTAAGTTATTCATTTGGCATCATTCGAATGGATAGAAATCAAGTTTTAATGAAAATTATCATATTCTGCCAAAACGTGCTTTTCAGCCCCTGAAAAGCACATTTTGGCCATAAAAACTGAATATGTCCCCTGCAACCAAACGAACTGTAAGAGACACAAATCTACAATGGACATAGTGTAAAATGGTCCAATTCAAGTAAATTATTCATTTGGCATCATTCGAAGTGATAGAAATTAAGTTTTAATGAAAATTATCATACTCTGCCAAAACATGCTTTTCAGCCTCTGAAAAGCACATTTTGGCCATAAAAACTGAAAATGTCCCCTGCAACCAAACGAACTGTCGGAGACACAAATCTACAATGGACATAGTGTAAAATGGTCCAATTCAAGTAAGTTATTCATTTGGCATCATTCGAAGTGATAGAAATCAAGTTTTAATGAAAATTATCATACTCGGCCAAAACATGCTTTTCAGCCTCTGAAAAGCACATTTTGGCCATAAAAACTGAAAATGTCCCCTGCAACCAAACGAACTGTCGGAGACACAAATCTACAATGGACATAGTGTAAAATGGTCCAATTCAAGTAAGTTATTCATTTGGCATCATTCGAATGGATAGAAATCAAGTTTTAATGAAAATTATCATACTCGGCCAAAACATGCTTTTCAGCCCCTGAAAAGCACATTTTGGCCTTAAAAACTGAATATGTCCCCTGCAACCAAACGAACTGTCGAGACACAAATCTACAATGGACATAGTGTAAAATGGTCCAATTCAAGCAAATTATTCATTTGGCATCATTCGAAGTGATAGAAATCAAGTTTTAATGAAAATTATCATATTCTGCCAAAACGTGCTTTTCAGCCCCTGAAAAGCACATTTTGGCCATATAAACTGAATATGTCCCCTGCAACCAAACGAACTGTCAGAGACACAAATCTACAATGGACATAGTGTAAAATGGTCCAATTCAAGTAAGTTATTCATTTGGCATCATTCGAAGTGATAGAAATTAAGTTTTAATGAAAATTATCATACTCTGCCAAAACATGCTTTTCAGCCTCTGAAAAGCACATTTTGGCCATAAAAACTGAAAATGTCCCCTGCAACCAAACGAACTGTCGGAGACACAAATCTACAATGGACATAGTGTAAAATGGTCCAATTCAAGTAAGTTATTCATTTGGCATCATTCGAAGTGATAGAAATCAAGTTTTAATGAAAATTATCATACTCGGCCAAAACATGCTTTTCAGCCTCTGAAAAGCACATTTTGGCCATAAAAACTGAAAATGTCCCCTGCAAGCAAACGAACTGTCGGAGACACAAATCTACAATGGACATAGTGTAAAATGGTCCAATTCAAGTAAGTTATTCATTTGGCATCATTCGAATGGATAGAAATCAAGTTTTAATGAAAATTATCATACTCGGCCAAAATATGCTTTTCAGCCCCTGAAAAGCACATTTTGGCCTTAAAAACTGAATATGTCCCCTGCAACCAAACGAACTGTCGAGACACAAATCTACAATGGACATAGTGTAAAATGGTCCAATTCAAGCAAATTATTCATTTGGCATCATTCGAAGTGATAGAAATCAAGTTTTAATGAAAATTATCATACTCGGCCAAAACATGCTTTTCAGCCTCTGAAAAGCACATTTTGTCCATAAAAACTGAAAATGTCCCCTGCAACCAAACGAACTGTCGGAGACACAAATCTACAATGGACATAGTGTAAAATGGTCCAATTCAAGGAAGTTATTCATTTGGCATCAATCGAAGTGATAGAAATCAAGTTTTAATGAAAATTATCAAACTCGGCCAAAACATGCTTTTCAGCCCCTGAAAAGCACATTTTGGCCATAAAAACTGAATAGGTCCCCTGCAACGAAATGAACTGTCAGAGACACAAATCTACAATTTACATAGTGTAAAATGGTCCAATTCAAGTAAGTTATTCATTTGGCATCATTCGAAGTGATAGAAATCAAGTTTTAATGAATATTATCATACTCGGCCAAAACATGCTTTTCAGCCTCTGAAAAGCACATTTTGGCCATAAAAACTGAATATGTCCCCTGCAACCAAACGAACTGTCAGAGACACAAATCTACAATGGACATAGTGTAAAATGGTCCAATTCAAGTAAGTTATTCATTTGGCATCATTCGAAGTGATAGAAATCAAGTTTTAATGAAAATTATCATACTCGGCCAAAACATGCTTTTCAGCCCCTGAAAAGCACATTTTTCCCATTAAAAACTGAAAATGTCCCCTGCAACCAAACGAACTGTCGGAGACACAAATCTACAATGGACATAGTGTAAAATGGTCCAATTCAAGTAAGTTATTCATTTGGCATCATTCGAATGGATAGAAATCAAGTTTTAATGAAAATTATCATATTCTGCCAAAACGTGCTTTTCAGCCCCTGAAAAGCACATTTTGGCCATAAAAACTGAATATGTCCCCTGCAACCAAACGAACTGTAAGAGACACAAATCTACAATGGACATAGTGTAAAATGGTCCAATTCAAGTAAATTATTCATTTGGCATCATTCGAAGTGATAGAAATTAAGTTTTAATGAAAATTATCATACTCTGCCAAAACATGCTTTTCAGCCTCTGAAAAGCACATTTTGGCCATAAAAACTGAAAATGTCCCCTGCAACCAAACGAACTGTCGGAGACACAAATCTACAATGGACATAGTGTAAAATGGTCCAATTCAAGTAAGTTATTCATTTGGCATCATTCGAAGTGATAGAAATCAAGTTTTAATGAAAATTATCATACTCGGCCAAAACATGCTTTTCAGCCTCTGAAAAGCACATTTTGGCCATAAAAACTGAAAATGTCCCCTGCAACCAAACGAACTGTCGGAGACACAAATCTACAATGGACATAGTGTAAAATGGTCCAATTCAAGTAAGTTATTCATTTGGCATCATTCGAATGGATAGAAATCAAGTTTTAATGAAAATTATCATACTCGGCCAAAACATGCTTTTCAGCCCCTGAAAAGCACATTTTGGCCTTAAAAACTGAATATGTCCCCTGCAACCAAACGAACTGTCGAGACACAAATCTACAATGGACATAGTGTAAAATGGTCCAATTCAAGCAAATTATTCATTTGGCATCATTCGAAGTGATAGAAATCAAGTTTTAATGAAAATTATCATACTCGGCCAAAACATGCTTTTCAGCCTCTGAAAAGCACATTTTGGCCATAAAAACTGAAAATGTCCCCTGCAACCAAACGAACTGTCGGAGACACAAATCTACAATGGACATAGTGTAAAATGGTCCAATTCAAGTAAGTTATTCATTTGGCATCATTCGAATGGATAGAAATCAAGTTTTAATGAAAATTACCATACTCTCTCAAAACGTGCTTTTCAGCCCCTGAAAAGCACATTTTGGCCATAAAAACTGAATATGTCCCCTGCAAACAAACGAACTGTCAGAGACACAAATCTACAATGGACATAGTGTAAAATGGTCCAATTCAAGTAAATTATTCATTTGGCATCATTCGAAGTGATAGAAATCAAGTTTTAATGAAAATTATCATACTCGGCCAAAACATGCTTTTCAGCCTCTGAAAAGCACATTTTGTCCATAAAAACTGAAAATGTCCCCTGCAACCAAACGAACTGTCGGAGACACAAATCTACAATGGACATAGTGTAAAATGGTCCAATTCAAGGAAGTTATTCATTTGGCATCAATCGAAGTGATAGAAATCAAGTTTTAATGAAAATTATCAAACTCGGCCAAAACATGCTTTTCAGCCCCTGAAAAGCACATTTTGGCCATAAAAACTGAATAGGTCCCCTGCAACGAAATGAACTGTCAGAGACACAAATCTACAATTTACATAGTGTAAAATGGTCCAATTCAAGTAAGTTATTCATTTGGCATCATTCGAAGTGATAGAAATCAAGTTTTAATAAAAATTATCATACTCGGCCAAAACATGCTTTTCAGCCCCTGAAAAGCACATTTTTCCCATTAAAAACTGAAAATGTCCCCTGCAACCAAACGAACTGTCGGAGACACAAATCTACAATGGACATAGTGTAAAATGGTCCAATTCAAGTAAGTTATTCATTTGGCATCATTCGAATGGATAGAAATCAAGTTTTAATGAAAATTATCATATTCTGCCAAAACGTGCTTTTCAGCCCCTGAAAAGCACATTTTGGCCATAAAAACTGAATATGTCCCCTGCAACCAAACGAACTGTAAGAGACACAAATCTACAATGGACATAGTGTAAAATGGTCCAATTCAAGTAAATTATTCATTTGGCATCATTCGAAGTGATAGAAATTAAGTTTTAATGAAAATTATCATACTCTGCCAAAACATGCTTTTCAGCCTCTGAAAAGCACATTTTGGCCATAAAAACTGAAAATGTCCCCTGCAACCAAACGAACTGTCGGAGACACAAATCTACAATGGACATAGTGTAAAATGGTCCAATTCAAGTAAGTTATTCATTTGGCATCATTCGAAGTGATAGAAATCAAGTTTTAATGAAAATTATCATACTCGGCCAAAACATGCTTTTCAGCCTCTGAAAAGCACATTTTGGCCATAAAAACTGAAAATGTCCCCTGCAACCAAACGAACTGTCGGAGACACAAATCTACAATGGACATAGTGTAAAATGGTCCAATTCAAGTAAGTTATTCATTTGGCATCATTCGAATGGATAGAAATCAAGTTTTAATGAAAATTATCATACTCGGCCAAAACATGCTTTTCAGCCCCTGAAAAGCACATTTTGGCCTTAAAAACTGAATATGTCCCCTGCAACCAAACGAACTGTCGAGACACAAATCTACAATGGACATAGTGTAAAATGGTCCAATTCAAGCAAATTATTCATTTGGCATCATTCGAAGTGATAGAAATCAAGTTTTAATGAAAATTATCATACTCGGCCAAAACATGCTTTTCAGCCTCTGAAAAGCACATTTTGGCCATAAAAACTGAAAATGTCCCCTGCAACCAAACGAACTGTCGGAGACACAAATCTATAATGGACATAGTGTAAAATGGTCCAATTCAAGTAAGTTATTCATTTGGCATCATTCGAATGGATAGAAATCAAGTTTTAATGAAAATTACCATACTCTCTCAAAACGTGCTTTTCAGCCCCTGAAAAGCACATTTTGGCCATAAAAACTGAATATGTCCCCTGCAAACAAACGAACTGTCAGAGACACAAATCTACAATGGACATAGTGTAAAATGGTCCAATTCAAGTAAATTATTCATTTGGCATCATTCGAAGTGATAGAAATCAAGTTTTAATGAAAATTATCATACTCGGCCAAAACATGCTTTTCAGCCTCTGAAAAGCACATTTTGGCCATAAAAACTGAAAATGTCCCCTGCAACCAAACGAACTGTCGGAGACACAAATCTACAATGGACATAGTGTAAAATGGTCCAATTCAAGTAAGTTATTCATTTGGCATCATTCGAATGGATAGAAATCAAGTTTTAATGAAAATTATCATACTCGGCCAAAACATGCTTTTCAGCCCCTGAAAAGCACATTTTGGCCTTAAAAACTGAATATGTCCCCTGCAACCAAACGAACTGTCGAGACACAAATCTACAATGGACATAGTGTAAAATGGTCCAATTCAAGCAAATTATTCATTTGGCATCATTCGAAGTGATAGAAATCAAGTTTTAATGAAAATTATCATACTCGGCCAAAACATGCTTTTCAGCCTCTGAAAAGCACATTTTGGCCATAAAAACTGAAAATGTCCCCTGCAACCAAACGAACTGTCGGAGACACAAATCTACAATGGACATAGTGTAAAATGGTCCAATTCAAGTAAGTTATTCATTTGGCATCATTCGAATGGATAGAAATCAAGTTTTAATGAAAATTACCATACTCTCTCAAAACGTGCTTTTCAGCCCCTGAAAAGCACATTTTGGCCATAAAAACTGAATATGTCCCCTGCAAACAAACGAACTGTCAGAGACACAAATCTACAATGGACATAGTGTAAAATGGTCCAATTCAAGTAAATTATTCATTTGGCATCATTCGAAGTGATAGAAATCAAGTTTTAATGAAAATTATCATACTCGGCCAAAACATGCTTTTCAGCCTCTGAAAAGCACATTTTGTCCATAAAAACTGAAAATGTCCCCTGCAACCAAACGAACTGTCGGAGACACAAATCTACAATGGACATAGTGTAAAATGGTCCAATTCAAGGAAGTTATTCATTTGGCATCAATCGAAGTGATAGAAATCAAGTTTTAATGAAAATTATCAAACTCGGCCAAAACATGCTTTTCAGCCCCTGAAAAGCACATTTTGGCCATAAAAACTGAATAGGTCCCCTGCAACGAAATGAACTGTCAGAGACACAAATCTACAATTTACATAGTGTAAAATGGTCCAATTCAAGTAAGTTATTCATTTGGCATCATTCGAAGTGATAGAAATCAAGTTTTAATGAAAATTATCATACTCGGCCAAAACATGCTTTTCAGCCCCTGAAAAGCACATTTTTCCCATTAAAAACTGAAAATGTCCCCTGCAACCAAACGAACTGTCGGAGACACAAATCTACAATGGACATAGTGTAAAATGGTCCAATTCAAGTAAGTTATTCATTTGGCATCATTCGAATGGATAGAAATCAAGTTTTAATGAAAATTATCATATTCTGCCAAAACATGCTTTTCAGCCCCTGAAAAGCACATTTTGGCCATAAAAACTGAATATGTCCCCTGCAACCAAACGAACTGTAAGAGACACAAATCTACAATGGACATAGTGTAAAATGGTCCAATTCAAGTAAATTATTCATTTGGCATCATTCGAAGTGATAGAAATTAAGTTTTAATGAAAATTATCATACTCTGCCAAAACATGCTTTTCAGCCTCTGAAAAGCACATTTTGGCCATAAAAACTGAAAATGTCCCCTGCAACCAAACGAACTGTCGGAGACACAAATCTACAATGGACATAGTGTAAAATGGTCCAATTCAAGTAAGTTATTCATTTGGCATCATTCGAAGTGATAGAAATCAAGTTTTAATGAAAATTATCATACTCGGCCAAAACATGCTTTTCAGCCTCTGAAAAGCACATTTTGGCCATAAAAACTGAAAATGTCCCCTGCAACCAAACGAACTGTCGGAGACACAAATCTACAATGGACATAGTGTAAAATGGTCCAATTCAAGTAAGTTATTCATTTGGCATCATTCGAATGGATAGAAATCAAGTTTTAATGAAAATTATCATACTCGGCCAAAACATGCTTTTCAGCCCCTGAAAAGCACATTTTGGCCTTAAAAACTGAATATGTCCCCTGCAACCAAACGAACTGTCGAGACACAAATCTACAATGGACATAGTGTAAAATGGTCCAATTCAAGCAAATTATTCATTTGGCATCATTCGAAGTGATAGAAATCAAGTTTTAATGAAAATTATCATACTCGGCCAAAACATGCTTTTCAGCCTCTGAAAAGCACATTTTGGCCATAAAAACTGAAAATGTCCCCTGCAACCAAACGAACTGTCGGAGACACAAATCTACAATGGACATAGTGTAAAATGGTCCAATTCAAGTAAGTTATTCATTTGGCATCATTCGAATGGATAGAAATCAAGTTTTAATGAAAATTACCATACTCTCTCAAAACGTGCTTTTCAGCCCCTGAAAAGCACATTTTGGCCATAAAAACTGAATATGTCCCCTGCAAACAAACGAACTGTCAGAGACACAAATCTACAATGGACATAGTGTAAAATGGTCCAATTCAAGTAAATTATTCATTTGGCATCATTCGAAGTGATAGAAATCAAGTTTTAATGAAAATTATCATACTCGGCCAAAACATGCTTTTCAGCCTCTGAAAAGCACATTTTGTCCATAAAAACTGAAAATGTCCCCTGCAACCAAACGAACTGTCGGAGACACAAATCTACAATGGACATAGTGTAAAATGGTCCAATTCAAGGAAGTTATTCATTTGGCATCAATCGAAGTGATAGAAATCAAGTTTTAATGAAAATTATCAAACTCGGCCAAAACATGCTTTTCAGCCCCTGAAAAGCACATTTTGGCCATAAAAACTGAATAGGTCCCCTGCAACGAAATGAACTGTCAGAGACACAAATCTACAATTTACATAGTGTAAAATGGTCCAATTCAAGTAAGTTATTCATTTGGCATCATTCGAAGTGATAGAAATCAAGTTTTAATGAATATTATCATACTCGGCCAAAACATGCTTTTCAGCCTCTGAAAAGCACATTTTGGCCATAAAAACTGAATATGTCCCCTGCAACCAAACGAACTGTCAGAGACACAAATCTACAATGGACATAGTGTAAAATGGTCCAATTCAAGTAAGTTATTCATTTGGCATCATTCGAAGTGATAGAAATCAAGTTTTAATGAAAATTATCATACTCGGCCAAAACATGCTTTTCAGCCCCTGAAAAGCACATTTTTCCCATTAAAAACTGAAAATGTCCCCTGCAACCAAACGAACTGTCGGAGACACAAATCTACAATGGACATAGTGTAAAATGGTCCAATTCAAGTAAGTTATTCATTTGGCATCATTCGAATGGATAGAAATCAAGTTTTAATGAAAATTATCATATTCTGCCAAAACGTGCTTTTCAGCCCCTGAAAAGCACATTTTGGCCATAAAAACTGAATATGTCCCCTGCAACCAAACGAACTGTAAGAGACACAAATCTACAATGGACATAGTGTAAAATGGTCCAATTCAAGTAAATTATTCATTTGGCATCATTCGAAGTGATAGAAATCAAGTTTTAATGAAAATTATCATACTCGGCCAAAACATGCTTTTCAGCCTCTGAAAAGCACATTTTGGCCATAAAAACTGAATATGTCCCCTGCAACCAAACGAACTGTCAGAGACACAAATCTACAATGGACATAGTGTAAAATGGTCCAATTCAAGTAAGTTATTCATTTGGCATCATTCGAAGTGATAGAAATCAAGTTTTAATGAAAATTATCATACTCGGCCAAAACATGCTTTTCAGCCTCTGAAAAGCACATTTTGGCCATAAAAACTGAAAATGTCCCCTGCAACCAAACGAACTGTCGGAGACACAAATCTACAATGGACATAGTGTAAAATGGTCCAATTCAAGCAAATTATTCATTTGGCATCATTCGAAGTGATAGAAATCAAGTTTTAATGAAAATTATCATACTCGGCCAAAACATGCTTTTCAGCCTCTGAAAAGCACATTTTGGCCATAAAAACTGAAAATGTCCCCTGCAACCAAACGAACTGTCGGAGACACAAATCTACAATGGACATAGTGTAAAATGGTCCAATTCAAGTAAGTTATTCATTTGGCATCATTCGAATGGATAGAAATCAAGTTTTAATGAAAATTATCATACTCGGCCAAAACATGCTTTTCAGCCCCTGAAAAGCACATTTTGGCCTTAAAAACTGAATATGTCCCCTGCAACCAAACGAACTGTCGAGACACAAATCTACAATGGACATAGTGTAAAATGGTCCAATTCAAGCAAATTATTCATTTGGCATCATTCGAAGTGATAGAAATCAAGTTTTAATGAAAATTATCATACTCGGCCAAAACATGCTTTTCAGCCTCTGAAAAGCACATTTTGTCCATAAAAACTGAAAATGTCCCCTGCAACCAAACGAACTGTCGGAGACACAAATCTACAATGGACATAGTGTAAAATGGTCCAATTCAAGGAAGTTATTCATTTGGCATCAATCGAAGTGATAGAAATCAAGTTTTAATGAAAATTATCAAACTCGGCCAAAACATGCTTTTCAGCCCCTGAAAAGCACATTTTGGCCATAAAAACTGAATAGGTCCCCTGCAACGAAATGAACTGTCAGAGACACAAATCTACAATTTACATAGTGTAAAATGGTCCAATTCAAGTAAGTTATTCATTTGGCATCATTCGAAGTGATAGAAATCAAGTTTTAATGAATATTATCATACTCGGCCAAAACATGCTTTTCAGCCTCTGAAAAGCACATTTTGGCCATAAAAACTGAATATGTCCCCTGCAACCAAACGAACTGTCAGAGACACAAATCTACAATGGACATAGTGTAAAATGGTCCAATTCAAGTAAGTTATTCATTTGGCATCATTTGAAGTGATAGAAATCAAGTTTTAATGAAAATTATCATACTCGGCCAAAACATGCTTTTCAGCCCCTGAAAAGCACATTTTTCCCATTAAAAACTGAAAATGTCCCCTGCAACCAAACGAACTGTCGGAGACACAAATCTACAATGGACATAGTGTAAAATGGTCCAATTCAAGTAAGTTATTCATTTGGCATCATTCGAATGGATAGAAATCAAGTTTTAATGAAAATTATCATATTCTGCCAAAACGTGCTTTTCAGCCCCTGAAAAGCACATTTTGGCCATAAAAACTGAATATGTCCCCTGCAACCAAACGAACTGTAAGAGACACAAATCTACAATGGACATAGTGTAAAATGGTCCAATTCAAGTAAATTATTCATTTGGCATCATTCGAAGTGATAGAAATTAAGTTTTAATGAAAATTATCATACTCTGCCAAAACATGCTTTTCAGCCTCTGAAAAGCACATTTTGGACATAAAAACTGAAAATGTCCCCTGCAACCAAACGAACTGTCGGAGACACAAATCTACAATGGACATAGTGTAAAATGGTCCAATTCAAGTAAGTTATTCATTTGGCATCATTCGAAGTGATAGAAATCAAGTTTTAATGAAAATTATCATACTCGAACAAAACATGCTTTTCAGCCTCTGAAAAGCACATTTTGGCCATAAAAACTGAAAATGTCCCCTGCAACCAAACGAACTGTCGGAGACACAAATCTACAATGGACAGTGTAAAATGGTCCAATTCAAGTAAGTTATTCATTTGGCATCATTCGAATGGATAGAAATCAAGTTTTAATGAAAATTATCATACTCGGCCAAAACATGCTTTTCAGCCCCTGAAAAGCACATTTTGGCCTTAAAAACTGAATATGTCCCCTGCAACCAAACGAACTGTCGAGACACAAATCTACAATGGACATAGTGTAAAATGGTCCAATTCAAGCAAATTATTCATTTGGCATCATTCGAAGTGATAGAAATCAAGTTTTAATGAAAATTATCATACTCGGCCAAAACATGCTTTTCAGCCTCTGAAAAGCACATTTTGGCCATAAAAACTGAAAATGTCCCCTGCAACCAAACGAACTGTCGGAGACACAAATCTACAATGGACATAGTGTAAAATGGTCCAATTCAAGTAAGTTATTCATTTGGCATCATTCGAATGGATAGAAATCAAGTTTTAATGAAAATTACCATACTCTCTCAAAACGTGCTTTTCAGCCCCTGAAAAGCACATTTTGGCCATAAAAACTGAATATGTCCCCTGCAAACAAACGAACTGTCAGAGACACAAATCTACAATGGACATAGTGTAAAATGGTCCAATTCAAGTAAATTATTCATTTGGCATCATTCGAAGTGATAGAAATCAAGTTTTAATGAAAATTATCATACTCGGCCAAAACATGCTTTTCAGCCTCTGAAAAGCACATTTTGTCCATAAAAACTGAAAATGTCCCCTGCAACCAAACGAACTGTCGGAGACACAAATCTACAATGGACATAGTGTAAAATGGTCCAATTCAAGGAAGTTATTCATTTGGCATCAATCGAAGTGATAGAAATCAAGTTTTAATGAAAATTATCAAACTCGGCCAAAACATGCTTTTCAGCCCCTGAAAAGCACATTTTGGCCATAAAAACTGAATAGGTCCCCTGCAACGAAATGAACTGTCAGAGACACAAATCTACAATTTACATAGTGTAAAATGGTCCAATTCAAGTAAGTTATTCATTTGGCATCATTCGAAGTGATAGAAATCAAGTTTTAATGAATATTATCATACTCGGCCAAAACATGCTTTTCAGCCTCTGAAAAGCACATTTTGGCCATAAAAACTGAATATGTCCCCTGCAACCAAACGAACTGTCAGAGACACAAATCTACAATGGACATAGTGTAAAATGGTCCAATTCAAGTAAGTTATTCATTTGGCATCATTCGAAGTGATAGAAATCAAGTTTTAATGAAAATTATCATACTCGGCCAAAACATGCTTTTCAGCCTCTGAAAAGCACATTTTGGCCATAAAAACTGAAAATGTCCCCTGCAACCAAACGAACTGTCGGAGACACAAATCTACAATGGACATAGTGTAAAATGGTCCAATTCAAGCAAATTATTCATTTGGCATCATTCGAAGTGATAGAAATCAAGTTTTAATGAATATTATCATACTCGGCCAAAACATGCTTTTCAGCCTCTGAAAAGCACATTTTGGCCATAAAAACTGAATATGTCCCCTGCAACCAAACGAACTGTCAGAGACACAAATCTACAATGGACATAGTGTAAAATGGTCCAATTCAAGTAAGTTATTCATTTGGCATCATTCGAAGTGATAGAAATCAAGTTTTAATGAAAATTATCATACTCGGCCAAAACATGCTTTTCAGCCCCTGAAAAGCACATTTTTCCCATTAAAAACTGAAAATGTCCCCTGCAACCAAACGAACTGTCGGAGACACAAATCTACAATGGACATAGTGTAAAATGGTCCAATTCAAGTAAGTTATTCATTTGGCATCATTCGAATGGATAGAAATCAAGTTTTAATGAAAATTATCATATTCTGCCAAAACGTGCTTTTCAGCCCCTGAAAAGCACATTTTGGCCATAAAAACTGAATATGTCCCCTGCAACCAAACGAACTGTAAGAGACACAAATCTACAATGGACATAGTGTAAAATGGTCCAATTCAAGTAAATTATTCATTTGGCATCATTCGAAGTGATAGAAATCAAGTTTTAATGAAAATTATCATACTCGGCCAAAACATGCTTTTCAGCCTCTGAAAAGCACATTTTGGCCATAAAAACTGAATATGTCCCCTGCAACCAAACGAACTGTCAGAGACACAAATCTACAATGGACATAGTGTAAAATGGTCCAATTCAAGTAAGTTATTCATTTGGCATCATTCGAAGTGATAGAAATCAAGTTTTAATGAAAATTATCATACTCGGCCAAAACATGCTTTTCAGCCTCTGAAAAGCACATTTTGGCCATAAAAACTGAAAATGTCCCCTGCAACCAAACGAACTGTCGGAGACACAAATCTACAATGGACATAGTGTAAAATGGTCCAATTCAAGCAAATTATTCATTTGGCATCATTCGAAGTGATAGAAATCAAGTTTTAATGAAAATTATCATACTCGGCCAAAACATGCTTTTCAGCCTCTGAAAAGCACATTTTGGCCATAAAAACTGAAAATGTCCCCTGCAACCAAACGAACTGTCGGAGACACAAATCTACAATGGACATAGTGTAAAATGGTCCAATTCAAGTAAGTTATTCATTTGGCATCATTCGAATGGATAGAAATCAAGTTTTAATGAAAATTATCATACTCGGCCAAAACATGCTTTTCAGCCCCTGAAAAGCACATTTTGGCCTTAAAAACTGAATATGTCCCCTGCAACCAAACGAACTGTCGAGACACAAATCTACAATGGACATAGTGTAAAATGGTCCAATTCAAGCAAATTATTCATTTGGCATCATTCGAAGTGATAGAAATCAAGTTTTAATGAAAATTATCATACTCGGCCAAAACATGCTTTTCAGCCTCTGAAAAGCACATTTTGTCCATAAAAACTGAAAATGTCCCCTGCAACCAAACGAACTGTCGGAGACACAAATCTACAATGGACATAGTGTAAAATGGTCCAATTCAAGGAAGTTATTCATTTGGCATCAATCGAAGTGATAGAAATCAAGTTTTAATGAAAATTATCAAACTCGGCCAAAACATGCTTTTCAGCCCCTGAAAAGCACATTTTGGCCATAAAAACTGAATAGGTCCCCTGCAACGAAATGAACTGTCAGAGACACAAATCTACAATTTACATAGTGTAAAATGGTCCAATTCAAGTAAGTTATTCATTTGGCATCATTCGAAGTGATAGAAATCAAGTTTTAATGAATATTATCATACTCGGCCAAAACATGCTTTTCAGCCTCTGAAAAGCACATTTTGGCCATAAAAACTGAATATGTCCCCTGCAACCAAACGAACTGTCAGAGACACAAATCTACAATGGACATAGTGTAAAATGGTCCAATTCAAGTAAGTTATTCATTTGGCATCATTTGAAGTGATAGAAATCAAGTTTTAATGAAAATTATCATACTCGGCCAAAACATGCTTTTCAGCCCCTGAAAAGCACATTTTTCCCATTAAAAACTGAAAATGTCCCCTGCAACCAAACGAACTGTCGGAGACACAAATCTACAATGGACATAGTGTAAAATGGTCCAATTCAAGTAAGTTATTCATTTGGCATCATTCGAATGGATAGAAATCAAGTTTTAATGAAAATTATCATATTCTGCCAAAACGTGCTTTTCAGCCCCTGAAAAGCACATTTTGGCCATAAAAACTGAATATGTCCCCTGCAACCAAACGAACTGTAAGAGACACAAATCTACAATGGACATAGTGTAAAATGGTCCAATTCAAGTAAATTATTCATTTGGCATCATTCGAAGTGATAGAAATTAAGTTTTAATGAAAATTATCATACTCTGCCAAAACATGCTTTTCAGCCTCTGAAAAGCACATTTTGGACATAAAAACTGAAAATGTCCCCTGCAACCAAACGAACTGTCGGAGACACAAATCTACAATGGACATAGTGTAAAATGGTCCAATTCAAGTAAGTTATTCATTTGGCATCATTCGAAGTGATAGAAATCAAGTTTTAATGAAAATTATCATACTCGAACAAAACATGCTTTTCAGCCTCTGAAAAGCACATTTTGGCCATAAAAACTGAAAATGTCCCCTGCAACCAAACGAACTGTCGGAGACACAAATCTACAATGGACAGTGTAAAATGGTCCAATTCAAGTAAGTTATTCATTTGGCATCATTCGAATGGATAGAAATCAAGTTTTAATGAAAATTATCATACTCGGCCAAAACATGCTTTTCAGCCCCTGAAAAGCACATTTTGGCCTTAAAAACTGAATATGTCCCCTGCAACCAAACGAACTGTCGAGACACAAATCTACAATGGACATAGTGTAAAATGGTCCAATTCAAGCAAATTATTCATTTGGCATCATTCGAAGTGATAGAAATCAAGTTTTAATGAAAATTATCATACTCGGCCAAAACATGCTTTTCAGCCTCTGAAAAGCACATTTTGGCCATAAAAACTGAAAATGTCCCCTGCAACCAAACGAACTGTCGGAGACACAAATCTACAATGGACATAGTGTAAAATGGTCCAATTCAAGTAAGTTATTCATTTGGCATCATTCGAATGGATAGAAATCAAGTTTTAATGAAAATTACCATACTCTCTCAAAACGTGCTTTTCAGCCCCTGAAAAGCACATTTTGGCCATAAAAACTGAATATGTCCCCTGCAAACAAACGAACTGTCAGAGACACAAATCTACAATGGACATAGTGTAAAATGGTCCAATTCAAGTAAATTATTCATTTGGCATCATTCGAAGTGATAGAAATCAAGTTTTAATGAAAATTATCATACTCGGCCAAAACATGCTTTTCAGCCTCTGAAAAGCACATTTTGTCCATAAAAACTGAAAATGTCCCCTGCAACCAAACGAACTGTCGGAGACACAAATCTACAATGGACATAGTGTAAAATGGTCCAATTCAAGGAAGTTATTCATTTGGCATCAATCGAAGTGATAGAAATCAAGTTTTAATGAAAATTATCAAACTCGGCCAAAACATGCTTTTCAGCCCCTGAAAAGCACATTTTGGCCATAAAAACTGAATAGGTCCCCTGCAACGAAATGAACTGTCAGAGACACAAATCTACAATTTACATAGTGTAAAATGGTCCAATTCAAGTAAGTTATTCATTTGGCATCATTCGAAGTGATAGAAATCAAGTTTTAATGAATATTATCATACTCGGCCAAAACATGCTTTTCAGCCTCTGAAAAGCACATTTTGGCCATAAAAACTGAATATGTCCCCTGCAACCAAACGAACTGTCAGAGACACAAATCTACAATGGACATAGTGTAAAATGGTCCAATTCAAGTAAGTTATTCATTTGGCATCATTCGAAGTGATAGAAATCAAGTTTTAATGAAAATTATCATACTCGGCCAAAACATGCTTTTCAGCCTCTGAAAAGCACATTTTGGCCATAAAAACTGAAAATGTCCCCTGCAACCAAACGAACTGTCGGAGACACAAATCTACAATGGACATAGTGTAAAATGGTCCAATTCAAGCAAATTATTCATTTGGCATCATTCGAAGTGATAGAAATCAAGTTTTAATGAAAATTATCATACTCGGCCAAAACATGCTTTTCAGCCTCTGAAAAGCACATTTTGGCCATAAAAACTGAAAATGTCCCCTGCAACCAAACGAACTGTCGGAGACACAAATCTACAATGGACATAGTGTAAAATGGTCCAATTCAAGTAAGTTATTCATTTGGCATCATTCGAATGGATAGAAATCAAGTTTTAATGAAAATTATCATACTCTGCCAAAACGTGCTTTTCAGCCCCTGAAAAGCACATTTTGGCCATAAAAACTGAATATGTCCCCTGCAAACAAACGAACTGTCAGAGACACAAATCTACAATGGACATAGTGTAAAATGGTCCAATTCAAGTAAATTATTCATTTGGCATCATTCGAAGTGATAGAAATCAAGTTTTAATGAAAATTATCATACTCGGCCAAAACATGCTTTTCAGCCTCTGAAAAGCACATTTTGTCCATAAAAACTGAAAATGTCCCCTGCAACCAAACGAACTGTCGGAGACACAAATCTACAATGGACATAGTGTAAAATGGTCCAATTCAAGGAAGTTATTCATTTGGCATCAATCGAAGTGATAGAAATCAAGTTTTAATGAAAATTATCAAACTCGGCCAAAACATGCTTTTCAGCCCCTGAAAAGCACATTTTGGCCATAAAAACTGAATAGGTCCCCTGCAACGAAATGAACTGTCAGAGACACAAATCTACAATGGACATAGTGTAAAATGGTCCAATTCAAGTAAGTTATTCATTTGGCATCATTCGAAGTGATAGAAATCAAGTTTTAATGAATATTATCATACTCGGCCAAAACATGCTTTTCAGCCTCTGAAAAGCACATTTTGGCCATAAAAACTGAATATGTCCCCTGCAACCAAACGAACTGTCAGAGACACAAATCTACAATGGACATAGTGTAAAATGGTCCAATTCAAGTAAGTTATTCATTTGGCATCATTCGAAGTGATAGAAATCAAGTTTTAATGAAAATTATCATACTCGGCCAAAACATGCTTTTCAGCCCCTGAAAAGCACATTTTTCCCATTAAAAACTGAAAATGTCCCCTGCAACCAAACGAACTGTCGGAGACACAAATCTACAATGGACATAGTGTAAAATGGTCCAATTCAAGTAAGTTATTCATTTGGCATCATTCGAATGGATAGAAATCAAGTTTTAATGAAAATTATCATATTCTGCCAAAACGTGCTTTTCAGCCCCTGAAAAGCACATTTTGGCCATAAAAACTGAATATGTCCCCTGCAACCAAACGAACTGTAAGAGACACAAATCTACAATGGACATAGTGTAAAATGGTCCAATTCAAGTAAATTATTCATTTGGCATCATTCGAAGTGATAGAAATCAAGTTTTAATGAAAATTATCATACTCGGCCAAAACATGCTTTTCAGCCTCTGAAAAGCACATTTTGGCCATAAAAACTGAATATGTCCCCTGCAACCAAACGAACTGTCAGAGACACAAATCTACAATGGACATAGTGTAAAATGGTCCAATTCAAGTAAGTTATTCATTTGGCATCATTCGAAGTGATAGAAATCAAGTTTTAATGAAAATTATCATACTCGGCCAAAACATGCTTTTCAGCCTCTGAAAAGCACATTTTGGCCATAAAAACTGAAAATGTCCCCTGCAACCAAACGAACTGTCGGAGACACAAATCTACAATGGACATAGTGTAAAATGGTCCAATTCAAGTAAGTTATTCATTTGGCATCATTCGAATGGATAGAAATCAAGTTTTAATGAAAATTATCATATTCTGCCAAAACGTGCTTTTCAGCCCCTGAAAAGCACATTTTGGCCATAAAAACTGAATATGTCCCCTGCAACCAAACGAACTGTAAGAGACACAAATCTACAATGGACATAGTGTAAAATGGTCCAATTCAAGTAAATTATTCATTTGGCATCATTCGAAGTGATAGAAATTAAGTTTTAATGAAAATTATCATACTCTGCCAAAACATGCTTTTCAGCCTCTGAAAAGCACATTTTGGCCATAAAAACTGAAAATGTCCCCTGCAACCAAACGAACTGTCGGAGACACAAATCTACAATGGACATAGTGTAAAATGGTCCAATTCAAGTAAGTTATTCATTTGGCATCATTCGAAGTGATAGAAATCAAGTTTTAATGAAAATTATCATACTCGGCCAAAACATGCTTTTCAGCCTCTGAAAAGCACATTTTGGCCATAAAAACTGAAAATGTCCCCTGCAACCAAACGAACTGTCGGAGACACAAATCTACAATGGACATAGTGTAAAATGGTCCAATTCAAGTAAGTTATTCATTTGGCATCATTCGAATGGATAGAAATCAAGTTTTAATGAAAATTATCATACTCGGCCAAAACATGCTTTTCAGCCCCTGAAAAGCACATTTTGGCCTTAAAAACTGAATATGTCCCCTGCAACCAAACGAACTGTCGAGACACAAATCTACAATGGACATAGTGTAAAATGGTCCAATTCAAGCAAATTATTCATTTGGCATCATTCGAAGTGATAGAAATCAAGTTTTAATGAAAATTATCATACTCGGCCAAAACATGCTTTTCAGCCTCTGAAAAGCACATTTTGGCCATAAAAACTGAAAATGTCCCCTGCAACCAAACGAACTGTCGGAGACACAAATCTACAATGGACATAGTGTAAAATGGTCCAATTCAAGTAAGTTATTCATTTGGCATCATTCGAATGGATAGAAATCAAGTTTTAATGAAAATTACCATACTCTCTCAAAACGTGCTTTTCAGCCCCTGAAAAGCACATTTTGGCCATAAAAACTGAATATGTCCCCTGCAAACAAACGAACTGTCAGAGACACAAATCTACAATGGACATAGTGTAAAATGGTCCAATTCAAGTAAATTATTCATTTGGCATCATTCGAAGTGATAGAAATCAAGTTTTAATGAAAATTATCATACTGGGCCAAAACATGCTTTTCAGCCTCTGAAAAGCACATTTTGGCCATAAAAACTGAAAATGTCCCCTGCAACCAAACGAACTGTCGGAGACACAAATCTACAATGGACATAGTGTAAAATGGTCCAATTCAAGTAAGTTATTCATTTGGCATCATTCGAATGGATAGAAATCAAGTTTTAATGAAAATTATCATACTCGGCCAAAACATGCTTTTCAGCCCCTGAAAAGCACATTTTGGCCTTAAAAACTGAATATGTCCCCTGCAACCAAACGAACTGTCGAGACACAAATCTACAATGGACATAGTGTAAAATGGTCCAATTCAAGCAAATTATTCATTTGGCATCATTCGAAGTGATAGAAATCAAGTTTTAATGAAAATTATCATACTCGGCCAAAACATGCTTTTCAGCCTCTGAAAAGCACATTTTGGCCATAAAAACTGAAAATGTCCCCTGCAACCAAACGAACTGTCGGAGACACAAATCTACAATGGACATAGTGTAAAATGGTCCAATTCAAGTAAGTTATTCATTTGGCATCATTCGAATGGATAGAAATCAAGTTTTAATGAAAATTACCATACTCTCTCAAAACGTGCTTTTCAGCCCCTGAAAAGCACATTTTGGCCATAAAAACTGAATATGTCCCCTGCAAACAAACGAACTGTCAGAGACACAAATCTACAATGGACATAGTGTAAAATGGTCCAATTCAAGTAAATTATTCATTTGGCATCATTCGAAGTGATAGAAATCAAGTTTTAATGAAAATTATCATACTCGGCCAAAACATGCTTTTCAGCCTCTGAAAAGCACATTTTGTCCATAAAAACTGAAAATGTCCCCTGCAACCAAACGAACTGTCGGAGACACAAATCTACAATGGACATAGTGTAAAATGGTCCAATTCAAGGAAGTTATTCATTTGGCATCAATCGAAGTGATAGAAATCAAGTTTTAATGAAAATTATCAAACTCGGCCAAAACATGCTTTTCAGCCCCTGAAAAGCACATTTTGGCCATAAAAACTGAATAGGTCCCCTGCAACGAAATGAACTGTCAGAGACACAAATCTACAATTTACATAGTGTAAAATGGTCCAATTCAAGTAAGTTATTCATTTGGCATCATTCGAAGTGATAGAAATCAAGTTTTAATGAAAATTATCATACTCGGCCAAAACATGCTTTTCAGCCCCTGAAAAGCACATTTTTCCCATTAAAAACTGAAAATGTCCCCTGCAACCAAACGAACTGTCGGAGACACAAATCTACAATGGACATAGTGTAAAATGGACCAATTCAAGTAAGTTATTCATTTGGCATCATTCGAATGGATAGAAATCAAGTTTTAATGAAAATTATCATATTCTGCCAAAACGTGCTTTTCAGCCCCTGAAAAGCACATTTTGGCCATAAAAACTGAATATGTCCCCTGCAACCAAACGAACTGTAAGAGACACAAATCTACAATGGACATAGTGTAAAATGGTCCAATTCAAGTAAGTTATTCATTTGGCATCATTCGAAGTGATAGAAATCAAGTTTTAATGAAAATTATCATACTCGGCCAAAACATGCTTTTCAGCCTCTGAAAAGCACATTTTGGCCATAAAAACTGAAAATGTCCCCTGCAACCAAACGAACTGTCGGAGACACAAATCTACAATGGACATAGTGTAAAATGGTCCAATTCAAGTAAGTTATTCATTTGGCATCATTCGAATGGATAGAAATCAAGTTTTAATGAAAATTATCATACTCGGCCAAAACATGCTTTTCAGCCCCTGAAAAGCACATTTTGGCCATAAAAACTGAATATGTCCCCTGCAACCAAACGAACTGTAAGAGACACAAATCTACAATGGACATAGTGTAAAATGGTCCAATTCAAGTAAATTATTCATTTGGCATCATTCGAAGTGATAGAAATCAAGTTTTAATGAAAATTATCATACTCGGCCAAAACATGCTTTTCAGCCTCTGAAAAGCACATTTTGGCCATAAAAACTGAATATGTCCCCTGCAACCAAACGAACTGTCAGAGACACAAATCTACAATGGACATAGTGTAAAATGGTCCAATTCAAGTAAGTTATTCATTTGGCATCATTCGAAGTGATAGAAATCAAGTTTTAATGAAAATTATCATACTCGGCCAAAACATGCTTTTCAGCCTCTGAAAAGCACATTTTGGCCATAAAAACTGAAAATGTCCCCTGCAACCAAACGAACTGTCGGAGACACAAATCTACAATGGACATAGTGTAAAATGGTCCAATTCAAGTAAGTTATTCATTTGGCATCATTCGAATGGATAGAAATCAAGTTTTAATGAAAATTATCATATTCTGCCAAAACGTGCTTTTCAGCCCCTGAAAAGCACATTTTGGCCATAAAAACTGAATATGTCCCCTGCAACCAAACGAACTGTAAGAGACACAAATCTACAATGGACATAGTGTAAAATGGTCCAATTCAAGTAAATTATTCATTTGGCATCATTCGAAGTGATAGAAATTAAGTTTTAATGAAAATTATCATACTCTGCCAAAACATGCTTTTCAGCCTCTGAAAAGCACATTTTGGCCATAAAAACTGAAAATGTCCCCTGCAACCAAACGAACTGTCGGAGACACAAATCTACAATGGACATAGTGTAAAATGGTCCAATTCAAGTAAGTTATTCATTTGGCATCATTCGAAGTGATAGAAATCAAGTTTTAATGAAAATTATCATACTCGGCCAAAACATGCTTTTCAGCCTCTGAAAAGCACATTTTGGCCATAAAAACTGAAAATGTCCCCTGCAACCAAACGAACTGTCGGAGACACAAATCTACAATGGACATAGTGTAAAATGGTCCAATTCAAGTAAGTTATTCATTTGGCATCATTCGAATGGATAGAAATCAAGTTTTAATGAAAATTATCATACTCGGCCAAAACATGCTTTTCAGCCCCTGAAAAGCACATTTTGGCCTTAAAAACTGAATATGTCCCCTGCAACCAAACGAACTGTCGAGACACAAATCTACAATGGACATAGTGTAAAATGGTCCAATTCAAGCAAATTATTCATTTGGCATCATTCGAAGTGATAGAAATCAAGTTTTAATGAAAATTATCATACTCGGCCAAAACATGCTTTTCAGCCTCTGAAAAGCACATTTTGGCCATAAAAACTGAAAATGTCCCCTGCAACCAAACGAACTGTCGGAGACACAAATCTACAATGGACATAGTGTAAAATGGTCCAATTCAAGTAAGTTATTCATTTGGCATCATTCGAATGGATAGAAATCAAGTTTTAATGAAAATTACCATACTCTCTCAAAACGTGCTTTTCAGCCCCTGAAAAGCACATTTTGGCCATAAAAACTGAATATGTCCCCTGCAAACAAACGAACTGTCAGAGACACAAATCTACAATGGACATAGTGTAAAATGGTCCAATTCAAGTAAATTATTCATTTGGCATCATTCGAAGTGATAGAAATCAAGTTTTAATGAAAATTATCATACTGGGCCAAAACATGCTTTTCAGCCTCTGAAAAGCACATTTTGGCCATAAAAACTGAAAATGTCCCCTGCAACCAAACGAACTGTCGGAGACACAAATCTACAATGGACATAGTGTAAAATGGTCCAATTCAAGTAAGTTATTCATTTGGCATCATTCGAATGGATAGAAATCAAGTTTTAATGAAAATTATCATACTCGGCCAAAACATGCTTTTCAGCCCCTGAAAAGCACATTTTGGCCTTAAAAACTGAATATGTCCCCTGCAACCAAACGAACTGTCGAGACACAAATCTACAATGGACATAGTGTAAAATGGTCCAATTCAAGCAAATTATTCATTTGGCATCATTCGAAGTGATAGAAATCAAGTTTTAATGAAAATTATCATACTCGGCCAAAACATGCTTTTCAGCCTCTGAAAAGCACATTTTGGCCATAAAAACTGAAAATGTCCCCTGCAACCAAACGAACTGTCGGAGACACAAATCTACAATGGACATAGTGTAAAATGGTCCAATTCAAGTAAGTTATTCATTTGGCATCATTCGAATGGATAGAAATCAAGTTTTAATGAAAATTACCATACTCTCTCAAAACGTGCTTTTCAGCCCCTGAAAAGCACATTTTGGCCATAAAAACTGAATATGTCCCCTGCAAACAAACGAACTGTCAGAGACACAAATCTACAATGGACATAGTGTAAAATGGTCCAATTCAAGTAAATTATTCATTTGGCATCATTCGAAGTGATAGAAATCAAGTTTTAATGAAAATTATCATACTCGGCCAAAACATGCTTTTCAGCCTCTGAAAAGCACATTTTGTCCATAAAAACTGAAAATGTCCCCTGCAACCAAACGAACTGTCGGAGACACAAATCTACAATGGACATAGTGTAAAATGGTCCAATTCAAGGAAGTTATTCATTTGGCATCAATCGAAGTGATAGAAATCAAGTTTTAATGAAAATTATCAAACTCGGCCAAAACATGCTTTTCAGCCCCTGAAAAGCACATTTTGGCCATAAAAACTGAATAGGTCCCCTGCAACGAAATGAACTGTCAGAGACACAAATCTACAATTTACATAGTGTAAAATGGTCCAATTCAAGTAAGTTATTCATTTGGCATCATTCGAAGTGATAGAAATCAAGTTTTAATGAAAATTATCATACTCGGCCAAAACATGCTTTTCAGCCCCTGAAAAGCACATTTTTCCCATTAAAAACTGAAAATGTCCCCTGCAACCAAACGAACTGTCGGAGACACAAATCTACAATGGACATAGTGTAAAATGGACCAATTCAAGTAAGTTATTCATTTGGCATCATTCGAATGGATAGAAATCAAGTTTTAATGAAAATTATCATATTCTGCCAAAACGTGCTTTTCAGCCCCTGAAAAGCACATTTTGGCCATAAAAACTGAATATGTCCCCTGCAACCAAACGAACTGTAAGAGACACAAATCTACAATGGACATAGTGTAAAATGGTCCAATTCAAGTAAATTATTCATTTGGCATCATTCGAAGTGATAGAAATTAAGTTTTAATGAAAATTATCATACTCTGCCAAAACATGCTTTTCAGCCTCTGAAAAGCACATTTTGGCCATAAAAACTGAAAATGTCCCCTGCAACCAAACGAACTGTCGGAGACACAAATCTACAATGGACATAGTGTAAAATGGTCCAATTCAAGTAAGTTATTCATTTGGCATCATTCGAAGTGATAGAAATCAAGTTTTAATGAAAATTATCATACTCGGCCAAAACATGCTTTTCAGCCTCTGAAAAGCACATTTTGGCCATAAAAACTGAAAATGTCCCCTGCAACCAAACGAACTGTCGGAGACACAAATCTACAATGGACATAGTGTAAAATGGTCCAATTCAAGTAAGTTATTCATTTGGCATCATTCGAATGGATAGAAATCAAGTTTTAATGAAAATTATCATACTCGGCCAAAACATGCTTTTCAGCCCCTGAAAAGCACATTTTGGCCTTAAAAACTGAATATGTCCCCTGCAACCAAACGAACTGTCGAGACACAAATCTACAATGGACATAGTGTAAAATGGTCCAATTCAAGCAAATTATTCATTTGGCATCATTCGAAGTGATAGAAATCAAGTTTTAATGAAAATTATCATACTCGGCCAAAACATGCTTTTCAGCCTCTGAAAAGCACATTTTGGCCATAAAAACTGAAAATGTCCCCTGCAACCAAACGAACTGTCGGAGACACAAATCTACAATGGACATAGTGTAAAATGGTCCAATTCAAGTAAGTTATTCATTTGGCATCATTCGAATGGATAGAAATCAAGTTTTAATGAAAATTATCATACTCGGCCAAAACATGCTTTTCAGCCCCTGAAAAGCACATTTTGGCCTTAAAAACTGAATATGTCCCCTGCAACCAAACGAACTGTCGAGACACAAATCTACAATGGACATAGTGTAAAATGGTCCAATTCAAGCAAATTATTCATTTGGCATCATTCGAAGTGATAGAAATCAAGTTTTAATGAAAATTATCATACTCGGCCAAAACATGCTTTTCAGCCTCTGAAAAGCACATTTTGGCCATAAAAACTGAAAATGTCCCCTGCAACCAAACGAACTGTCGGAGACACAAATCTACAATGGACATAGTGTAAAATGGTCCAATTCAAGTAAGTTATTCATTTGGCATCATTCGAATGGATAGAAATCAAGTTTTAATGAAAATTACCATACTCTCTCAAAACGTGCTTTTCAGCCCCTGAAAAGCACATTTTGGCCATAAAAACTGAATATGTCCCCTGCAAACAAACGAACTGTCAGAGACACAAATCTACAATGGACATAGTGTAAA
This sequence comes from Stigmatopora argus, assembly GCF_051989625.1. Lineage (NCBI taxonomy): Eukaryota > Metazoa > Chordata > Actinopteri > Syngnathiformes > Syngnathidae > Stigmatopora > Stigmatopora argus. Next base: position 1,253,251 of record NC_135395.1, on the reverse strand, counting down.
ATGGTCCAATTCAAGTAAATTATTCATTTGGCATCATTCGAAGTGATAGAAATCAAGTTTTAATGAAAATTATCATACTCGGCCAAAACATGCTTTTCAGCCTCTGAAAAGCACATTTTGTCCATAAAAACTGAAAATGTCCCCTGCAACCAAACGAACTGTCGGAGACACAAATCTACAATGGACATAGTGTAAAATGGTCCAATTCAAGGAAGTTATTCATTTGGCATCAATCGAAGTGATAGAAATCAAGTTTTAATGAAAATTATCAAACTCGGCCAAAACATGCTTTTCAGCCCCTGAAAAGCACATTTTGGCCATAAAAACTGAATAGGTCCCCTGCAACGAAATGAACTGTCAGAGACACAAATCTACAATTTACATAGTGTAAAATGGTCCAATTCAAGTAAGTTATTCATTTGGCATCATTCGAAGTGATAGAAATCAAGTTTTAATGAATATTATCATACTCGGCCAAAACATGCTTTTCAGCCTCTGAAAAGCACATTTTGGCCATAAAAACTGAATATGTCCCCTGCAACCAAACGAACTGTCAGAGACACAAATCTACAATGGACATAGTGTAAAATGGTCCAATTCAAGTAAGTTATTCATTTGGCATCATTCGAAGTGATAGAAATCAAGTTTTAATGAAAATTATCATACTCGGCCAAAACATGCTTTTCAGCCCCTGAAAAGCACATTTTTCCCATTAAAAACTGAAAATGTCCCCTGCAACCAAACGAACTGTCGGAGACACAAATCTACAATGGACATAGTGTAAAATGGTCCAATTCAAGTAAGTTATTCATTTGGCATCATTCGAATGGATAGAAATCAAGTTTTAATGAAAATTATCATATTCTGCCAAAACGTGCTTTTCAGCCCCTGAAAAGCACATTTTGGCCATAAAAACTGAATATGTCCCCTGCAACCAAACGAACTGTAAGAGACACAAATCTACAATGGACATAGTGTAAAATGGTCCAATTCAAGTAAATTATTCATTTGGCATCATTCGAAGTGATAGAAATCAAGTTTTAATGAAAATTATCATACTCGGCCAAAACATGCTTTTCAGCCTCTGAAAAGCACATTTTGGCCATAAAAACTGAATATGTCCCCTGCAACCAAACGAACTGTCAGAGACACAAATCTACAATGGACATAGTGTAAAATGGTCCAATTCAAGTAAGTTATTCATTTGGCATCATTCGAAGTGATAGAAATCAAGTTTTAATGAAAATTATCATACTCGGCCAAAACATGCTTTTCAGCCTCTGAAAAGCACATTTTGGCCATAAAAACTGAAAATGTCCCCTGCAACCAAACGAACTGTCGGAGACACAAATCTACAATGGACATAGTGTAAAATGGTCCAATTCAAGCAAATTATTCATTTGGCATCATTCGAAGTGATAGAAATCAAGTTTTAATGAAAATTATCATACTCGGCCAAAACATGCTTTTCAGCCTCTGAAAAGCACATTTTGGCCATAAAAACTGAAAATGTCCCCTGCAACCAAACGAACTGTCGGAGACACAAATCTACAATGGACATAGTGTAAAATGGTCCAATTCAAGTAAGTTTTTCATTTGGCATCATTCGAATGGATAGAAATCAAGTTTTAATGAAAATTATCATACTCGGCCAAAACATGCTTTTCAGCCCCTGAAAAGCACATTTTGGCCTTAAAAACTGAATATGTCCCCTGCAACCAAACGAACTGTCGAGACACAAATCTACAATGGACATAGTGTAAAATGGTCCAATTCAAGCAAATTATTCATTTGGCATCATTCGAAGTGATAGAAATCAAGTTTTAATGAAAATTATCATACTCGGCCAAAACATGCTTTTCAGCCTCTGAAAAGCACATTTTGTCCATAAAAACTGAAAATGTCCCCTGCAACCAAACGAACTGTCGGAGACACAAATCTACAATGGACATAGTGTAAAATGGTCCAATTCAAGGAAGTTATTCATTTGGCATCAATCGAAGTGATAGAAATCAAGTTTTAATGAAAATTATCAAACTCGGCCAAAACATGCTTTTCAGCCCCTGAAAAGCACATTTTGGCCATAAAAACTGAATAGGTCCCCTGCAACGAAATGAACTGTCAGAGACACAAATCTACAATTTACATAGTGTAAAATGGTCCAATTCAAGTAAGTTATTCATTTGGCATCATTCGAAGTGATAGAAATCAAGTTTTAATGAATATTATCATACTCGGCCAAAACATGCTTTTCAGCCTCTGAAAAGCACATTTTGGCCATAAAAACTGAATATGTCCCCTGCAACCAAACGAACTGTCAGAGACACAAATCTACAATGGACATAGTGTAAAATGGTCCAATTCAAGTAAGTTATTCATTTGGCATCATTTGAAGTGATAGAAATCAAGTTTTAATGAAAATTATCATACTCGGCCAAAACATGCTTTTCAGCCCCTGAAAAGCACATTTTTCCCATTAAAAACTGAAAATGTCCCCTGCAACCAAACGAACTGTCGGAGACACAAATCTACAATGGACATAGTGTAAAATGGTCCAATTCAAGTAAGTTATTCATTTGGCATCATTCGAATGGATAGAAATCAAGTTTTAATGAAAATTATCATATTCTGCCAAAACGTGCTTTTCAGCCCCTGAAAAGCACATTTTGGCCATAAAAACTGAATATGTCCCCTGCAACCAAACGAACTGTAAGAGACACAAATCTACAATGGACATAGTGTAAAATGGTCCAATTCAAGTAAATTATTCATTTGGCATCATTCGAAGTGATAGAAATTAAGTTTTAATGAAAATTATCATACTCTGCCAAAACATGCTTTTCAGCCTCTGAAAAGCACATTTTGGCCATAAAAACTGAAAATGTCCCCTGCAACCAAACGAACTGTCGGAGACACAAATCTACAATGGACATAGTGTAAAATGGTCCAATTCAAGTAAGTTATTCATTTGGCATCATTCGAAGTGATAGAAATCAAGTTTTAATGAAAATTATCATACTCGAACAAAACATGCTTTTCAGCCTCTGAAAAGCACATTTTGGCCATAAAAACTGAAAATGTCCCCTGCAACCAAACGAACTGTCGGAGACACAAATCTACAATGGACATAGTGTAAAATGGTCCAATTCAAGTAAGTTATTCATTTGGCATCATTCGAATGGATAGAAATCAAGTTTTAATGAAAATTATCATACTCGGCCAAAACATGCTTTTCAGCCCCTGAAAAGCACATTTTGGCCTTAAAAACTGAATATGTCCCCTGCAACCAAACGAACTGTCGAGACACAAATCTACAATGGACATAGTGTAAAATGGTCCAATTCAAGCAAATTATTCATTTGGCATCATTCGAAGTGATAGAAATCAAGTTTTAATGAAAATTATCATACTCGGCCAAAACATGCTTTTCAGCCTCTGAAAAGCACATTTTGGCCATAAAAACTGAAAATGTCCCCTGCAACCAAACGAACTGTCGGAGACACAAATCTACAATGGACATAGTGTAAAATGGTCCAATTCAAGTAAGTTATTCATTTGGCATCATTCGAATGGATAGAAATCAAGTTTTAATGAAAATTACCATACTCTCTCAAAACGTGCTTTTCAGCCCCTGAAAAGCACATTTTGGCCATAAAAACTGAATATGTCCCCTGCAAACAAACGAACTGTCAGAGACACAAATCTACAATGGACATAGTGTAAAATGGTCCAATTCAAGTAAATTATTCATTTGGCATCATTCGAAGTGATAGAAATCAAGTTTTAATGAAAATTATCATACTTGGCCAAAACATGCTTTTCAGCCTCTGAAAAGCACATTTTGTCCATAAAAACTGAAAATGTCCCCTGCAACCAAACGAACTGTCGGAGACACAAATCTACAATGGACATAGTGTAAAATGGTCCAATTCAAGGAAGTTATTCATTTGGCATCAATCGAAGTGATAGAAATCAAGTTTTAATGAAAATTATCAAACTCGGCCAAAACATGCTTTTCAGCCCCTGAAAAGCACATTTTGGCCATAAAAACTGAATATGTCCCCTGCAACCAAACGAACTGTCAGAGACACAAATCTACAATGGACATAGTGTAAAATGGTCCAATTCAAGTAAGTTATTCATTTGGCATCATTCGAAGTGATAGAAATCAAGTTTTAATGAAAATTATCATACTCGGCCAAAACATGCTTTTCAGCCCCTGAAAAGCACATTTTTCCCATTAAAAACTGAAAATGTCCCCTGCAACCAAACGAACTGTCGGAGACACAAATCTACAATGGACATAGTGTAAAATGGTCCAATTCAAGTAAGTTATTCATTTGGCATCATTCGAATGGATAGAAATCAAGTTTTAATGAAAATTATCATATTCTGCCAAAACGTGCTTTTCAGCCCCTGAAAAGCACATTTTGGCCATAAAAACTGAATATGTCCCCTGCAACCAAACGAACTGTAAGAGACACAAATCTACAATGGACATAGTGTAAAATGGTCCAATTCAAGTAAATTATTCATTTGGCATCATTCGAAGTGATAGAAATCAAGTTTTAATGAAAATTATCATACTCGGCCAAAACATGCTTTTCAGCCTCTGAAAAGCACATTTTGGCCATAAAAACTGAATATGTCCCCTGCAACCAAACGAACTGTCAGAGACACAAATCTACAATGGACATAGTGTAAAATGGTCCAATTCAAGTAAGTTATTCATTTGGCATCATTCGAAGTGATAGAAATCAAGTTTTAATGAAAATTATCATACTCGGCCAAAACATGCTTTTCAGCCTCTGAAAAGCACATTTTGGCCATAAAAACTTTAAAATGTCCCCTGCAACCAAACGAACTGTCGGAGACACAAATCTACAATGGACATAGTGTAAAATGGTCCAATTCAAGCAAATTATTCATTTGGCATCATTCGAAGTGATAGAAATCAAGTTTTAATGAAAATTATCATACTCGGCCAAAACATGCTTTTCAGCCTCTGAAAAGCACATTTTGGCCATAAAAACTGAAAATGTCCCCTGCAACCAAACGAACTGTCGGAGACACAAATCTACAATGGACATAGTGTAAAATGGTCCAATTCAAGTAAGTTATTCATTTGGCATCATTCGAATGGATAGAAATCAAGTTTTAATGAAAATTATCATACTCTGCCAAAACGTGCTTTTCAGCCCCTGAAAAGCACATTTTGGCCATAAAAACTGAATATGTCCCCTGCAAACAAACGAACTGTCAGAGACACAAATCTACAATGGACATAGTGTAAAATGGTCCAATTCAAGTAAATTATTCATTTGGCATCATTCGAAGTGATAGAAATCAAGTTTTAATGAAAATTATCATACTCGGCCAAAACATGCTTTTCAGCCTCTGAAAAGCACATTTTGTCCATAAAAACTGAAAATGTCCCCTGCAACCAAACGAACTGTCGGAGACACAAATCTACAATGGACATAGTGTAAAATGGTCCAATTCAAGGAAGTTATTCATTTGGCATCAATCGAAGTGATAGAAATCAAGTTTTAATGAAAATTATCAAACTCGGCCAAAACATGCTTTTCAGCCCCTGAAAAGCACATTTTGGCCATAAAAACTGAATAGGTCCCCTGCAACGAAATGAACTGTCAGAGACACAAATCTACAATGGACATAGTGTAAAATGGTCCAATTCAAGTAAGTTATTCATTTGGCATCATTCGAAGTGATAGAAATCAAGTTTTAATGAATATTATCATACTCGGCCAAAACATGCTTTTCAGCCTCTGAAAAGCACATTTTGGCCATAAAAACTGAATATGTCCCCTGCAACCAAACGAACTGTCAGAGACACAAATCTACAATGGACATAGTGTAAAATGGTCCAATTCAAGTAAGTTATTCATTTGGCATCATTCGAAGTGATAGAAATCAAGTTTTAATGAAAATTATCATACTCGGCCAAAACATGCTTTTCAGCCCCTGAAAAGCACATTTTTCCCATTAAAAACTGAAAATGTCCCCTGCAACCAAACGAACTGTCGGAGACACAAATCTACAATGGACATAGTGTAAAATGGTCCAATTCAAGTAAGTTATTCATTTGGCATCATTCGAATGGATAGAAATCAAGTTTTAATGAAAATTATCATATTCTGCCAAAACGTGCTTTTCAGCCCCTGAAAAGCACATTTTGGCCATAAAAACTGAATATGTCCCCTGCAACCAAACGAACTGTAAGAGACACAAATCTACAATGGACATAGTGTAAAATGGTCCAATTCAAGTAAATTATTCATTTGGCATCATTCGAAGTGATAGAAATCAAGTTTTAATGAAAATTATCATACTCGGCCAAAACATGCTTTTCAGCCTCTGAAAAGCACATTTTGGCCATAAAAACTGAATATGTCCCCTGCAACCAAACGAACTGTCAGAGACACAAATCTACAATGGACATAGTGTAAAATGGTCCAATTCAAGTAAGTTATTCATTTGGCATCATTCGAAGTGATAGAAATCAAGTTTTAATGAAAATTATCATACTCGGCCAAAACATGCTTTTCAGCCTCTGAAAAGCACATTTTGGCCATAAAAACTGAAAATGTCCCCTGCAACCAAACGAACTGTCGGAGACACAAATCTACAATGGACATAGTGTAAAATGGTCCAATTCAAGTAAGTTATTCATTTGGCATCATTCGAATGGATAGAAATCAAGTTTTAATGAAAATTATCATACTCGGCCAAAACATGCTTTTCAGCCCCTGAAAAGCACATTTTGGCCTTAAAAACTGAATATGTCCCCTGCAACCAAACGAACTGTCGAGACACAAATCTACAATGGACATAGTGTAAAATGGTCCAATTCAAGCAAATTATTCATTTGGCATCATTCGAAGTGATAGAAATCAAGTTTTAATGAAAATTATCATACTCGGCCAAAACATGCTTTTCAGCCTCTGAAAAGCACATTTTGGCCATAAAAACTGAAAATGTCCCCTGCAACCAAACGAACTGTCGGAGACACAAATCTACAATGGACATAGTGTAAAATGGTCCAATTCAAGTAAGTTATTCATTTGGCATCATTCGAATGGATAGAAATCAAGTTTTAATGAAAATTATCATACTCTGCCAAAACGTGCTTTTCAGCCCCTGAAAAGCACATTTTGGCCATAAAAACTGAATATGTCCCCTGCAAACAAACGAACTGTCAGAGACACAAATCTACAATGGACATAGTGTAAAATGGTCCAATTCAAGTAAGTTATTCATTTGGCATCATTCGAAGTGATAGAAATCAAGTTTTAATGAAAATTATCATACTCGGCCAAAACATGCTTTTCAGCCCCTGAAAAGCACATTTTGGCCATAAAAACTGAATATGTCTCCTGCAACCAAACGAACTGTCAGAGACACAAATCTACAATGGACATAGTGTAAAATGGTCCAATTCAAGTAAGTTATTCATTTGGCATCATTCGAAGTGATAGAAATTAAGTTTTAATGAAAATTATCATACTCTGCCAAAACATGCTTTTCAGCCTCTGAAAAGCACATTCTGGCCATAAAAACTGAAAATGTCCCCTGCAACCAAACGAACTGTCGGAGACACAAATCTACAATGGACATAGTGTAAAATGGTCCAATTCAAGTAAGTTATTCATTTGGCATCATTCGAAGTGATAGAAATTAAGTTTTAATGAAAATCATCATACTCGGCCAAAACATGCTTTTCAGCCCCTGAAAAGCACATTTTGGCCATAAAAACTGAAAATGTCCCCTGCAACCAAACGAACTGTCGGAGACACAAATCTACAATTGACTTAGTGTAAAATGGTCCAATTCAAGTAAGTTATTCATTTGGCATCATTCGAAGTGATAGAAATCAAGTTTTAATGAAAATTATCATACTCGGCCAAAACATGCTTTTCAGCCCCTGAAAAGCACATTTTGGCCATAAAAACTGAATATGTCCCCTGCAACGAAATGAACTGTCAGAGACACAAATCTACAATGGACATAGTGTAAAATGGTCCAATTCAAGTAAGTTATTCATTTGGCATCATTCGAAGTGATAGAAATCAAGTTTTAATGAAAATTATCATACTCGGCCAAAACATGCTTTTCAGCCTCTGAAAAGCACATTTTGGCCATAAAAACTGAATATGTCCCCTGCAACCAAACGAACTGTCAGAGACACAAATCTACAATGGACATAGTGTAAAATGGTCCAATTCAAGTAAGTTATTCATTTGGCATCATTCGAAGTGATAGAAATCAAGTTTTAATGAATATTATCATACTCGGCCAAAACATGCTTTTCAGCCTCTGAAAAGCACATTTTGGCCATAAAAACTGAATATGTCCCCTGCAACCAAACGAACAGTCAGAGACACAAATCTACAATGGACATAGTGTAAAATGGTCCAATTCAAGTAAGTTATTCATTTGGCATCATTCGAAGTGATAGAAATCAAGTTTTAATGAAAATTATCATACTCGGCCAAAACATGCTTTTCAGCCCCTGAAAAGCACATTTTTCCCATTAAAAACTGAAAATGTCCCCTGCAACCAAACGAACTGTCGGAGACACAAATCTACAATGGACATAGTGTAAAATGGTCCAATTCAAGTAAGTTATTCATTTGGCATCATTCGAATGGATAGAAATCAAGTTTTAATGAAAATTATCATATTCTGCCAAAACGTGCTTTTCAGCCCCTGAAAAGCACATTTTGGCCATAAAAACTGAATATGTCCCCTGCAACCAAACGAACTGTAAGAGACACAAATCTACAATGGACATAGTGTAAAATGGTCCAATTCAAGTAAATTATTCATTTGGCATCATTCGAAGTGATAGAAATCAAGTTTTAATGAAAATTATCATACTCGGCCAAAACATGCTTTTCAGCCTCTGAAAAGCACATTTTGGCCATAAAAACTGAATATGTCCCCTGCAACCAAACGAACTGTCAGAGACACAAATCTACAATGGACATAGTGTAAAATGGTCCAATTCAAGTAAGTTATTCATTTGGCATCATTCGAAGTGATAGAAATCAAGTTTTAATGAAAATTATCATACTCGGCCAAAACATGCTTTTCAGCCTCTGAAAAGCACATTTTGGCCATAAAAACTGAAAATGTCCCCTGCAACCAAACGAACTGTCGGAGACACAAATCTACAATGGACATAGTGTAAAATGGTCCAATTCAAGCAAATTATTCATTTGGCATCATTCGAAGTGATAGAAATCAAGTTTTAATGAAAATTATCATACTCGGCCAAAACATGCTTTTCAGCCTCTGAAAAGCACATTTTGGCCATAAAAACTGAAAATGTCCCCTGCAACCAAACGAACTGTCGGAGACACAAATCTACAATGGACATAGTGTAAAATGGTCCAATTCAAGTAAGTTTTTCATTTGGCATCATTCGAATGGATAGAAATCAAGTTTTAATGAAAATTATCATACTCGGCCAAAACATGCTTTTCAGCCCCTGAAAAGCACATTTTGGCCTTAAAAACTGAATATGTCCCCTGCAACCAAACGAACTGTCGAGACACAAATCTACAATGGACATAGTGTAAAATGGTCCAATTCAAGCAAATTATTCATTTGGCATCATTCGAAGTGATAGAAATCAAGTTTTAATGAAAATTATCATACTCGGCCAAAACATGCTTTTCAGCCTCTGAAAAGCACATTTTGTCCATAAAAACTGAAAATGTCCCCTGCAACCAAACGAACTGTCGGAGACACAAATCTACAATGGACATAGTGTAAAATGGTCCAATTCAAGGAAGTTATTCATTTGGCATCAATCGAAGTGATAGAAATCAAGTTTTAATGAAAATTATCAAACTCGGCCAAAACATGCTTTTCAGCCCCTGAAAAGCACATTTTGGCCATAAAAACTGAATAGGTCCCCTGCAACGAAATGAACTGTCAGAGACACAAATCTACAATTTACATAGTGTAAAATGGTCCAATTCAAGTAAGTTATTCATTTGGCATCATTCGAAGTGATAGAAATCAAGTTTTAATGAATATTATCATACTCGGCCAAAACATGCTTTTCAGCCTCTGAAAAGCACATTTTGGCCATAAAAACTGAATATGTCCCCTGCAACCAAACGAACTGTCAGAGACACAAATCTACAATGGACATAGTGTAAAATGGTCCAATTCAAGTAAGTTATTCATTTGGCATCATTTGAAGTGATAGAAATCAAGTTTTAATGAAACTTATCATACTCGGCCAAAACATGCTTTTCAGCCCCTGAAAAGCACATTTTTCCCATTAAAAACTGAAAATGTCCCCTGCAACCAAACGAACTGTCGGAGACACAAATCTACAATGGACATAGTGTAAAATGGTCCAATTCAAGTAAGTTATTCATTTGGCATCATTCGAATGGATAGAAATCAAGTTTTAATGAAAATTATCATATTCTGCCAAAACGTGCTTTTCAGCCCCTGAAAAGCACATTTTGGCCATAAAAACTGAATATGTCCCCTGCAACCAAACGAACTGTAAGAGACACAAATCTACAATGGACATAGTGTAAAATGGTCCAATTCAAGTAAATTATTCATTTGGCATCATTCGAAGTGATAGAAATTAAGTTTTAATGAAAATTATCATACTCTGCCAAAACATGCTTTTCAGCCTCTGAAAAGCACATTTTGGCCATAAAAACTGAAAATGTCCCCTGCAACCAAACGAACTGTCGGAGACACAAATCTACAATGGACATAGTGTAAAATGGTCCAATTCAAGTAAGTTATTCATTTGGCATCATTCGAAGTGATAGAAATCAAGTTTTAATGAAAATTATCATACTCGAACAAAACATGCTTTTCAGCCTCTGAAAAGCACATTTTGGCCATAAAAACTGAAAATGTCCCCTGCAACCAAACGAACTGTCGGAGACACAAATCTACAATGGACATAGTGTAAAATGGTCCAATTCAAGTAAGTTATTCATTTGGCATCATTCGAATGGATAGAAATCAAGTTTTAATGAAAATTATCATACTCGGCCAAAACATGCTTTTCAGCCCCTGAAAAGCACATTTTGGCCTTAAAAACTGAATATGTCCCCTGCAACCAAACGAACTGTCGAGACACAAATCTACAATGGACATAGTGTAAAATGGTCCAATTCAAGCAAATTATTCATTTGGCATCATTCGAAGTGATAGAAATCAAGTTTTAATGAAAATTATCATACTCGGCCAAAACATGCTTTTCAGCCTCTGAAAAGCACATTTTGGCCATAAAAACTGAAAATGTCCCCTGCAACCAAACGAACTGTCGGAGACACAAATCTACAATGGACATAGTGTAAAATGGTCCAATTCAAGTAAGTTATTCATTTGGCATCATTCGAATGGATAGAAATCAAGTTTTAATGAAAATTACCATACTCTCTCAAAACGTGCTTTTCAGCCCCTGAAAAGCACATTTTGGCCATAAAAACTGAATATGTCCCCTGCAAACAAACGAACTGTCAGAGACACAAATCTACAATGGACATAGTGTAAAATGGTCCAATTCAAGTAAATTATTCATTTGGCATCATTCGAAGTGATAGAAATCAAGTTTTAATGAAAATTATCATACTTGGCCAAAACATGCTTTTCAGCCTCTGAAAAGCACATTTTGTCCATAAAAACTGAAAATGTCCCCTGCAACCAAACGAACTGTCGGAGACACAAATCTACAATGGACATAGTGTAAAATGGTCCAATTCAAGGAAGTTATTCATTTGGCATCAATCGAAGTGATAGAAATCAAGTTTTAATGAAAATTATCAAACTCGGCCAAAACATGCTTTTCAGCCCCTGAAAAGCACATTTTGGCCATAAAAACTGAATATGTCCCCTGCAACCAAACGAACTGTCAGAGACACAAATCTACAATGGACATAGTGTAAAATGGTCCAATTCAAGTAAGTTATTCATTTGGCATCATTCGAAGTGATAGAAATCAAGTTTTAATGAAAATTATCATACTCGGCCAAAACATGCTTTTCAGCCCCTGAAAAGCACATTTTTCCCATTAAAAACTGAAAATGTCCCCTGCAACCAAACGAACTGTCGGAGACACAAATCTACAATGGACATAGTGTAAAATGGTCCAATTCAAGTAAGTTATTCATTTGGCATCATTCGAATGGATAGAAATCAAGTTTTAATGAAAATTATCATATTCTGCCAAAACGTGCTTTTCAGCCCCTGAAAAGCACATTTTGGCCATAAAAACTGAATATGTCCCCTGCAACCAAACGAACTGTAAGAGACACAAATCTACAATGGACATAGTGTAAAATGGTCCAATTCAAGTAAATTATTCATTTGGCATCATTCGAAGTGATAGAAATCAAGTTTTAATGAAAATTATCATACTCGGCCAAAACATGCTTTTCAGCCTCTGAAAAGCACATTTTGGCCATAAAAACTGAATATGTCCCCTGCAACCAAACGAACTGTCAGAGACACAAATCTACAATGGACATAGTGTAAAATGGTCCAATTCAAGTAAGTTATTCATTTGGCATCATTCGAAGTGATAGAAATCAAGTTTTAATGAAAATTATCATACTCGGCCAAAACATGCTTTTCAGCCTCTGAAAAGCACATTTTGGCCATAAAAACTGAAAATGTCCCCTGCAACCAAACGAACTGTCGGAGACACAAATCTACAATGGACATAGTGTAAAATGGTCCAATTCAAGCAAATTATTCATTTGGCATCATTCGAAGTGATAGAAATCAAGTTTTAATGAAAATTATCATACTCGGCCAAAACATGCTTTTCAGCCTCTGAAAAGCACATTTTGGCCATAAAAACTGAAAATGTCCCCTGCAACCAAACGAACTGTCGGAGACACAAATCTACAATGGACATAGTGTAAAATGGTCCAATTCAAGTAAGTTATTCATTTGGCATCATTCGAATGGATAGAAATCAAGTTTTAATGAAAATTATCATACTCTGCCAAAACGTGCTTTTCAGCCCCTGAAAAGCACATTTTGGCCATAAAAACTGAATATGTCCCCTGCAAACAAACGAACTGTCAGAGACACAAATCTACAATGGACATAGTGTAAAATGGTCCAATTCAAGTAAATTATTCATTTGGCATCATTCGAAGTGATAGAAATCAAGTTTTAATGAAAATTATCATACTCGGCCAAAACATGCTTTTCAGCCTCTGAAAAGCACATTTTGTCCATAAAAACTGAAAATGTCCCCTGCAACCAAACGAACTGTCGGAGACACAAATCTACAATGGACATAGTGTAAAATGGTCCAATTCAAGGAAGTTATTCATTTGGCATCAATCGAAGTGATAGAAATCAAGTTTTAATGAAAATTATCAAACTCGGCCAAAACATGCTTTTCAGCCCCTGAAAAGCACATTTTGGCCATAAAAACTGAATAGGTCCCCTGCAACGAAATGAACTGTCAGAGACACAAATCTACAATGGACATAGTGTAAAATGGTCCAATTCAAGTAAGTTATTCATTTGGCATCATTCGAAGTGATAGAAATCAAGTTTTAATGAATATTATCATACTCGGCCAAAACATGCTTTTCAGCCTCTGAAAAGCACATTTTGGCCATAAAAACTGAATATGTCCCCTGCAACCAAACGAACTGTCAGAGACACAAATCTACAATGGACATAGTGTAAAATGGTCCAATTCAAGTAAGTTATTCATTTGGCATCATTCGAAGTGATAGAAATCAAGTTTTAATGAAAATTATCATACTCGGCCAAAACATGCTTTTCAGCCCCTGAAAAGCACATTTTTCCCATTAAAAACTGAAAATGTCCCCTGCAACCAAACGAACTGTCGGAGACACAAATCTACAATGGACATAGTGTAAAATGGTCCAATTCAAGTAAGTTATTCATTTGGCATCATTCGAATGGATAGAAATCAAGTTTTAATGAAAATTATCATATTCTGCCAAAACGTGCTTTTCAGCCCCTGAAAAGCACATTTTGGCCATAAAAACTGAATATGTCCCCTGCAACCAAACGAACTGTAAGAGACACAAATCTACAATGGACATAGTGTAAAATGGTCCAATTCAAGTAAATTATTCATTTGGCATCATTCGAAGTGATAGAAATCAAGTTTTAATGAAAATTATCATACTCGGCCAAAACATGCTTTTCAGCCTCTGAAAAGCACATTTTGGCCATAAAAACTGAATATGTCCCCTGCAACCAAACGAACTGTCAGAGACACAAATCTACAATGGACATAGTGTAAAATGGTCCAATTCAAGTAAGTTATTCATTTGGCATCATTCGAAGTGATAGAAATCAAGTTTTAATGAAAATTATCATACTCGGCCAAAACATGCTTTTCAGCCTCTGAAAAGCACATTTTGGCCATAAAAACTGAAAATGTCCCCTGCAACCAAACGAACTGTCGGAGACACAAATCTACAATGGACATAGTGTAAAATGGTCCAATTCAAGTAAGTTATTCATTTGGCATCATTCGAATGGATAGAAATCAAGTTTTAATGAAAATTATCATACTCGGCCAAAACATGCTTTTCAGCCCCTGAAAAGCACATTTTGGCCTTAAAAACTGAATATGTCCCCTGCAACCAAACGAACTGTCGAGACACAAATCTACAATGGACATAGTGTAAAATGGTCCAATTCAAGCAAATTATTCATTTGGCATCATTCGAAGTGATAGAAATCAAGTTTTAATGAAAATTATCATACTCGGCCAAAACATGCTTTTCAGCCTCTGAAAAGCACATTTTGGCCATAAAAACTGAAAATGTCCCCTGCAACCAAACGAACTGTCGGAGACACAAATCTACAATGGACATAGTGTAAAATGGTCCAATTCAAGTAAGTTATTCATTTGGCATCATTCGAATGGATAGAAATCAAGTTTTAATGAAAATTATCATACTCTGCCAAAACGTGCTTTTCAGCCCCTGAAAAGCACATTTTGGCCATAAAAACTGAATATGTCCCCTGCAAACAAACGAACTGTCAGAGACACAAATCTACAATGGACATAGTGTAAAATGGTCCAATTCAAGTAAGTTATTCATTTGGCATCATTCGAAGTGATAGAAATCAAGTTTTAATGAAAATTATCATACTCGGCCAAAACATGCTTTTCAGCCCCTGAAAAGCACATTTTGGCCATAAAAACTGAATATGTCTCCTGCAACCAAACGAACTGTCAGAGACACAAATCTACAATGGACATAGTGTAAAATGGTCCAATTCAAGTAAGTTATTCATTTGGCATCATTCGAAGTGATAGAAATTAAGTTTTAATGAAAATTATCATACTCTGCCAAAACATGCTTTTCAGCCTCTGAAAAGCACATTCTGGCCATAAAAACTGAAAATGTCCCCTGCAACCAAACGAACTGTCGGAGACACAAATCTACAATGGACATAGTGTAAAATGGTCCAATTCAAGTAAGTTATTCATTTGGCATCATTCGAAGTGATAGAAATTAAGTTTTAATGAAAATCATCATACTCGGCCAAAACATGCTTTTCAGCCCCTGAAAAGCACATTTTGGCCATAAAAACTGAAAATGTCCCCTGCAACCAAACGAACTGTCGGAGACACAAATCTACAATTGACTTAGTGTAAAATGGTCCAATTCAAGTAAGTTATTCATTTGGCATCATTCGAAGTGATAGAAATCAAGTTTTAATGAAAATTATCATACTCGGCCAAAACATGCTTTTCAGCCCCTGAAAAGCACATTTTGGCCATAAAAACTGAATATGTCCCCTGCAACGAAATGAACTGTCAGAGACACAAATCTACAATGGACATAGTGTAAAATGGTCCAATTCAAGTAAGTTATTCATTTGGCATCATTCGAAGTGATAGAAATCAAGTTTTAATGAAAATTATCATACTCGGCCAAAACATGCTTTTCAGCCTCTGAAAAGCACATTTTGGCCATAAAAACTGAATATGTCCCCTGCAACCAAACGAACTGTCAGAGACACAAATCTACAATGGACATAGTGTAAAATGGTCCAATTCAAGTAAGTTATTCATTTGGCATCATTCGAAGTGATAGAAATCAAGTTTTAATGAATATTATCATACTCGGCCAAAACATGCTTTTCAGCCTCTGAAAAGCACATTTTGGCCATAAAAACTGAATATGTCCCCTGCAACCAAACGAACAGTCAGAGACACAAATCTACAATGGACATAGTGTAAAATGGTCCAATTCAAGTAAGTTATTCATTTGGCATCATTCGAAGTGATAGAAATCAAGTTTTAATGAAAATTATCATACTCGGCCAAAACATGCTTTTCAGCCCCTGAAAAGCACATTTTTCCCATTAAAAACTGAAAATGTCCCCTGCAACCAAACGAACTGTCGGAGACACAAATCTACAATGGACATAGTGTAAAATGGTCCAATTCAAGTAAGTTATTCATTTGGCATCATTCGAATGGATAGAAATCAAGTTTTAATGAAAATTATCATATTCTGCCAAAACGTGCTTTTCAGCCCCTGAAAAGCACATTTTGGCCATAAAAACTGAATATGTCCCCTGCAACCAAACGAACTGTAAGAGACACAAATCTACAATGGACATAGTGTAAAATGGTCCAATTCAAGTAAATTATTCATTTGGCATCATTCGAAGTGATAGAAATCAAGTTTTAATGAAAATTATCATACTCGGCCAAAACATGCTTTTCAGCCTCTGAAAAGCACATTTTGGCCATAAAAACTGAATATGTCCCCTGCAACCAAACGAACTGTCAGAGACACAAATCTACAATGGACATAGTGTAAAATGGTCCAATTCAAGTAAGTTATTCATTTGGCATCATTCGAAGTGATAGAAATCAAGTTTTAATGAAAATTATCATACTCGGCCAAAACATGCTTTTCAGCCTCTGAAAAGCACATTTTGGCCATAAAAACTGAAAATGTCCCCTGCAACCAAACGAACTGTCGGAGACACAAATCTACAATGGACATAGTGTAAAATGGTCCAATTCAAGCAAATTATTCATTTGGCATCATTCGAAGTGATAGAAATCAAGTTTTAATGAAAATTATCATACTCGGCCAAAACATGCTTTTCAGCCTCTGAAAAGCACATTTTGGCCATAAAAACTGAAAATGTCCCCTGCAACCAAACGAACTGTAAGAGACACAAATCTACAATGGACATAGTGTAAAATGGTCCAATTCAAGTAAATTATTCATTTGGCATCATTCGAAGTGATAGAAATCAAGTTTTAATGAAAATTATCATACTCGGCCAAAACATGCTTTTCAGCCCCTGAAAAGCACATTTTTCCCATTAAAAACTGAAAATGTCCCCTGCAACCAAACGAACTGTCGGAGACACAAATCTACAATGGACATAGTGTAAAATGGTCCAATTCAAGTAAGTTATTCATTTGGCATCATTCGAATGGATAGAAATCAAGTTTTAATGAAAATTATCATACTCTGCCAAAACGTGCTTTTCAGCCCCTGAAAAGCACATTTTGGCCATAAAAACTGAATATGTCCCCTGCAAACAAACGAACTGTCAGAGACACAAATCTACAATGGACATAGTGTAAAATGGTCCAATTCAAGTAAATTATTCATTTGGCATCATTCGAAGTGATAGAAATCAAGTTTTAATGAAAATTATCATACTCGGCCAAAACATGCTTTTCAGCCCCTGAAAAGCACATTTTTCCCATTAAAAACTGAAAATGTCCCCTGCAACCAAACGAACTGTCGGAGACACAAATCTACAATGGACATAGTGTAAAATGGTCCAATTCAAGTAAGTTATTCATTTGGCATCATTCGAATGGATAGAAATCAAGTTTTAATGAAAATTATCATATTCTGCCAAAACGTGCTTTTCAGCCCCTGAAAAGCACATTTTGGCCATAAAAACTGAATATGTCCCCTGCAACCAAACGAACTGTAAGAGACACAAATCTACAATGGACATAGTGTAAAATGGTCCAATTCAAGTAAATTATTCATTTGGCATCATTCGAAGTGATAGAAATCAAGTTTTAATGAAAATTATCATACTCGGCCAAAACATGCTTTTCAGCCTCTGAAAAGCACATTTTGGCCATAAAAACTGAATATGTCCCCTGCAACCAAACGAACTGTCAGAGACACAAATCTACAATGGACATAGTGTAAAATGGTCCAATTCAAGTAAGTTATTCATTTGGCATCATTCGAAGTGATAGAAATCAAGTTTTAATGAAAATTATCATACTCGGCCAAAACATGCTTTTCAGCCTCTGAAAAGCACATTTTGTCCATAAAAACTGAAAATGTCCCCTGCAACCAAACGAACTGTCGGAGACACAAATCTACAATGGACATAGTGTAAAATGGTCCAATTCAAGGAAGTTATTCATTTGGCATCAATCGAAGTGATAGAAATCAAGTTTTAATGAAAATTATCAAACTCGGCCAAAACATGCTTTTCAGCCCCTGAAAAGCACATTTTGGCCATAAAAACTGAATAGGTCCCCTGCAACGAAATGAACTGTCAGAGACACAAATCTACAATGGACATAGTGTAAAATGGTCCAATTCAAGTAAGTTATTCATTTGGCATCATTCGAAGTGATAGAAATAAAGTTTTAATGAATATTATCATACTCGGCCAAAACATGCTTTTCAGCCTCTGAAAAGCACATTTTGGCCATAAAAACTGAATATGTCCCCTGCAACCAAACGAACTGTCAGAGACACAAATCTACAATGGACATAGTGTAAAATGGTCCAATTCAAGTAAGTTATTCATTTGGCATCATTCGAAGTGATAGAAATCAAGTTTTAATGAAAATTATCATACTCGGCCAAAACATGCTTTTCAGCCCCTGAAAAGCACATTTTTCCCATTAAAAACTGAAAATGTCCCCTGCAACCAAACGAACTGTCGGAGACACAAATCTACAATGGACATAGTGTAAAATGGTCCAATTCAAGTAAGTTATTCATTTGGCATCATTCGAAGTGATAGAAATCAAGTTTTAATGAATATTATCATACTCGGCCAAAACATGCTTTTCAGCCTCTGAAAAGCACATTTTGGCCATAAAAACTGAATATGTCCCCTGCAACCAAACGAACTGTCAGAGACACAAATCTACAATGGACATAGTGTAAAATGGTCCAATTCAAGTAAGTTATTCATTTGGCATCATTCGAAGTGATAGAAATCAAGTTTTAATGAAAATTATCATACTCGGCCAAAACATGCTTTTCAGCCCCTGAAAAGCACATTTTTCCCATTAAAAACTGAAAATGTCCCCTGCAACCAAACGAACTGTCGGAGACACAAATCTACAATGGACATAGTGTAAAATGGTCCAATTCAAGTAAGTTATTCATTTGGCATCATTCGAATGGATAGAAATCAAGTTTTAATGAAAATTATCATATTCTGCCAAAACGTGCTTTTCAGCCCCTGAAAAGCACATTTTGGCCATAAAAACTGAATATGTCCCCTGCAACCAAACGAACTGTAAGAGACACAAATCTACAATGGACATAGTGTAAAATGGTCCAATTCAAGTAAATTATTCATTTGGCATCATTCGAAGTGATAGAAATCAAGTTTTAATGAAAATTATCATACTCGGCCAAAACATGCTTTTCAGCCTCTGAAAAGCACATTTTGGCCATAAAAACTGAATATGTCCCCTGCAACCAAACGAACTGTCAGAGACACAAATCTACAATGGACATAGTGTAAAATGGTCCAATTCAAGTAAGTTATTCATTTGGCATCATTCGAAGTGATAGAAATCAAGTTTTAATGAAAATTATCATACTCGGCCAAAACATGCTTTTCAGCCTCTGAAAAGCACATTTTGGCCATAAAAACTGAAAATGTCCCCTGCAACCAAACGAACTGTCGGAGACACAAATCTACAATGGACATAGTGTAAAATGGTCCAATTCAAGTAAGTTATTCATTTGGCATCATTCGAATGGATAGAAATCAAGTTTTAATGAAAATTATCATACTCGGCCAAAACATGCTTTTCAGCCCCTGAAAAGCACATTTTGGCCTTAAAAACTGAATATGTCCCCTGCAACCAAACGAACTGTCGAGACACAAATCTACAATGGACATAGTGTAAAATGGTCCAATTCAAGCAAATTATTCATTTGGCATCATTCGAAGTGATAGAAATCAAGTTTTAATGAAAATTATCATACTCGGCCAAAACATGCTTTTCAGCCTCTGAAAAGCACATTTTGGCCATAAAAACTGAAAATGTCCCCTGCAACCAAACGAACTGTCGGAGACACAAATCTACAATGGACATAGTGTAAAATGGTCCAATTCAAGTAAGTTATTCATTTGGCATCATTCGAATGGATAGAAATCAAATTTTAATGAAAATTATCATACTCTGCCATAACGTGCTTTTCAGCCCCTGAAAAGCACATTTTGGCCATAAAAACTGAATATGTCCCCTGCAAACAAACGAACTGTCAGAGACACAAATCTACAATGGACATAGTGTAAAATGGTCCAATTCAAGTAAGTTATTCATTTGGCATCATTCGAAGTGATAGAAATCAAGTTTTAATGAAAATTATCATACTCGGCCAAAACATGCTTTTCAGCCCCTGAAAAGCACATTTTGGCCATAAAAACTGAATATGTCTCCTGCAACCAAACGAACTGTCAGAGACACAAATCTACAATGGACATAGTGTAAAATGGTCCAATTCAAGTAAGTTATTCATTTGGCATCATTCGAAGTGATAGAAATTAAGTTTTAATGAAAATTATCATACTCTGCCAAAACATGCTTTTCAGCCTCTGAAAAGCACATTCTGGCCATAAAAACTGAAAATGTCCCCTGCAACCAAACGAACTGTCGGAGACACAAATCTACAATGGACATAGTGTAAAATGGTCCAATTCAAGTAAGTTATTCATTTGGCATCATTCGAAGTGATAGAAATTAAGTTTTAATGAAAATCATCATACTCGGCCAAAACATGCTTTTCAGCCCCTGAAAAGCACATTTTGGCCATAAAAACTGAAAATGTCCCCTGCAACCAAACGAACTGTCGGAGACACAAATCTACAATTGACTTAGTGTAAAATGGTCCAATTCAAGTAAGTTATTCATTTGGCATCATTAGAAGTGATAGAAATCAAGTTTTAATGAAAATTATCATACTCGGCCAAAACATGCTTTTCAGCCCCTGAAAAGCACATTTTGGCCATAAAAACTGAATATGTCCCCTGCAACGAAATGAACTGTCAGAGACACAAATCTACAATGGACATAGTGTAAAATGGTCCAATTCAAGTAAGTTATTCATTTGGCATCATTCGAAGTGATAGAAATCAAGTTTTAATGAAAATTATCATACTCGGCCAAAACATGCTTTTCAGCCTCTGAAAAGCACATTTTGGCCATAAAAACTGAATATGTCCCCTGCAACCAAACGAACTGTCAGAGACACAAATCTACAATGGACATAGTGTAAAATGGTCCAATTCAAGTAAGTTATTCATTTGGCATCATTCGAAGTGATAGAAATCAAGTTTTAATGAAAATTATCATACTCGGCCAAAACATGCTTTTCAGCCCCTGAAAAGCACATTTTGGCCATAAAAACTGAATATGTCCCCTGCAACCAAACGAACTGTCAGAGACACAAATCTACAATGGACATAGTGTAAAATGGTCCAATTCAAGTAAGTTATTCATTTGGCATCATTCGAAGTGATAGAAATCAAGTTTTAATGAAAATTATCATACTCGGCCAAAACATGCTTTTCAGCCCCTGAAAAGCACATTTTGGCCATAAAAACTGAATATGTCCCCTGCAACCAAACGAACTGTCAGAGACACAAATCTACAATGGACATAGTGTAAAATGGTCCAATTCAAGTAAGTTATTCATTTGGCATCATTCGAAGTGATAGAAATTAAGTTTTAATGAAAATTATCATACTCGGCCAAAACATGCTTTTCAGCCTCTGAAAAGCACATTTTGGCCATTAAAAACTGAAAATGTCCCCTGCAACCAAACGAACTGTCGGAGACACAAATCTACAATGGACATAGTGTAAAATGGTCCAATTCAAGTAAGTTATTCATTTGGCATCATTTGAATGGATAGAAATCAAGTTTTAATGAAAATTATCATATTCTGCCAAAACGTGCTTTTCAGCCCCTGAAAAGCACATTTTGGCCATAAAAACTGAATATGTCCCCTACAACCAAACGAACTGTAAGAGACACAAATCTACAATGGACATAGTGTAAAATGGTCCAATTCAAGTAAATTATTCATTTGGCATCATTCGAAGTGATAGAAATCAAGTTTTAATGAAAATTATCATACTCGGCCAAAACATGCTTTTCAGCCTCTTAAAAGCACATTTTGGCCATAAAAACTGAAAATGTCCCCTGCAACCAAACGAACTGTCGGAGACACAAATCTACAATGGACATAGTGTAAAATGGTCCAATTCAAGTAAGTTATTCATTTGGCATCAATCGAAGTGATAGAAATCAAGTTTTAATGAAAATTATCAAACTCGGCCAAAACATGCTTTTCAGCCCCTGAAAAGCACATTTTGGCCATAAAAACTAAATATGTCCCCTGCAACCAAACGAACTGTCAGAGACACAAATCTACAATGGACATAGTGTAAAATGGTCCAATTCAAGTAAGTTATTCATTTGGCATCATTCGAAGTGATAGAAATTAAGTTTTAATGAAAATTATCATACTCTGCCAAAACATGCTTTTCAGCCTCTGAAAAGCACATTCTGGCCATAAAAACTGAAAATGTCCCCTGCAACCAAACGAACTGTCGGAGACACAAATCTACAATGGACATAGTGTAAAATGGTCCAATTCAAGTAAGTTATTCATTTGGCATCATTCGAAGTGATAGAAATTAAGTTTTAATGAAAATCATCATACTCGGCCAAAACATGCTTTTCATTCCCTGAAAAGCACATTTTGGCCATAAAAACTGAAAATGTCCCCTGCAACCAAACGAACTGTCGGAGACACAAATCTACAATTGACTTAGTGTAAAATGGTCCAATTCAAGTAAGTTATTCATTTGGCATCATTCGAAGTGATAGAAATCAAGTTTTAATGAAAATTATCATACTCGGCCAAAACATGCTTTTCAGCCTCTGAAAAGCACATTTTGGCCATAAAAACTGAAAATGTCCCCTGCAACCAAACGAACTGCCGGAGACACAAATCTACAATGGACATAGTGTAAAATGGTCCAATTCAAGTAAGTTATTCATTTGGCATCATTCGAATGGATAGAAATCAAGTTTTAATGAAAATTATCATACTCTGCCAAAACGTGCTTTTCAGCCCCTGAAAAGCACATTTTGGCCATAAAAACTGAATATGTCCCCTGCAACGAAACGAACTGTCAGAGACACAAATCTACAATGGACATAGTGTAAAATGGTCCAATTCAAGTAAATTATTCATTTGGCATCATTCGAAGTGATAGAAATCAAGTTTTAATGAAAATTATCATACTCGGCCAAAACATGCATTTCAGCCTCTGAAAAGCACATTTTGGCCATAAAAACTGAAAATGTCCCCTGCAACCAAACGAACTGTCGGAGACACAAATCTACAATGGACATAGTGTAAAATGGTCCAATTCAAGTAAGTTATTCATTTGGCATCAATCGAAGTGATAGAAATCAAGTTTTAATGAAAATTATCAAACTCGGCCAAAACATGCTTTTCAGCCCCTGAAAAGCACATTTTGGCCATAAAAACTGAATATGTCCCCTGCAACCAAACGAACTGTCAGAGACACAAATCTACAATGGACATAGTGTAAAATGGTCCAATTCAAGTAAGTTATTCATTTGGCATCATTCGAAGTGATAAAAATTAAGTTTTAATGAAAATTATCATACTCTGCCAAAACATGCTTTTCAGCCTCTGAAAAGCACATTTTGGCCATAAAAACTGAAAATGTCCCCTGCAACCAAACGAACTGTCGGAGACACAAATCTACAATGGACATAGTGTAAAATGGTCCAATTCAAGTAAGTTATTCATTTGGCATCATTCGAAGTGATAGAAATCAAGTTTTAATGAAAATTATCATACTCGGCCAAAACATGCTTTTCAGCCTCTGAAAAGCACATTTTGGCCATAAAAACTGAATATGTCCCCTGCAACCAAAAACTGTCGGAGACACAAATCTACAATGGACATAGTGTAAAATGGTCCAATTCAAGTAAGTTATTCATTTGGCATCATTCGAAGTGATAGAAATCAAGTTTTAATGAAAATTACCATACTCGGCAAAAACATGCTTTTCAGCCCCTGAAAAGCACATTTTGGCCATAAAAACTGAATATGTCCCCTGCAACCAAACGAACTGTCAGAGACACAAATCTACAATGGACATAGTGTAAAATGGTCCAATTCAAGTAAGTTATTCATTTGGCATCATTCGAAGTGATAGAAATTAAGTTTTAATGAAAATTATCATACTCTGCCAAAACATGCTTTTCAGCCTCTGAAAAGCACATTTTGGCCATAAAAACTGAAAATGTCCCCTGCAACCAAACGAACTGTCGGAGACACAAATCTACAATGGAAATAGTGTAAAATGGTCCAATTCAAGTAAGTTATTCATTTGGCTTCATTCGAATGGATAGAAATCAAGTTTTAATGAAAATTATCATATTCTGCCAAAACGTGCTTTTCAGCCCCTGAAAAGCACATTTTGGCCATAAAAACTGAATATGTCCCCTGCAACGAAATGAACTGTCAGAGACACAAATCTACAATGGACATAGTGTAAAATGGTCCGATTCAAGTAAGTTATTCATTTGGCATCATTCGAATGGATAGAAATCAAGTTTTAATGAAAATTATCAAACTCGGCCAAAACATGCTTTTCAGCCCCTGAAAAGCACATTTTTCCCATTAAAAACTGAATATGTCCCCTGCAACGAAATGAACTGTCAGAGACACAAATCTACAATGGACATAGTGTAAAATGGTCCAATTCAAGTAAGTTATTCATTTGGCATCATTCGAAGTGATAGAAATCAAGTTTTAATGAAAATTATCATATTCTGCCAAAACGTGCTTTTCAGCCCCTGAAAAGCACATTTTGGCCATAAAAACTGAATATGTCCCCTGCAACCAAACGAACTGTCAGAGACACAAATCTACAATGGACATAGTGTAAAATGGTCCAATTCAAGTAAGTTATTCATTTGGCATCATTCGAAGTGATAGAAATCAAGTTTTAATGAAAATTATCATACTCGGCCAAAACATGCTTTTCAGCCTCTGAAAAGCACATTTTGGCCATAAAAACTGAATATGTCCCCTGCAACCAAACGAACTGTCAGAGACACAAATCTACAATGGACATAGTGTAAAATGGTCCAATTCAAGTAAGTTATTCATTTGGCATCATTCGAAGTGATAGAAATCAAGTTTTAATGAAAATTATCATACTCGGCCAAAACATGCTTTTCAGCCCCTGAAAAGCACATTTTTCCCATTAAAAACTGAAAATGTCCCCTGCAACCAAACGAACTGTCGGAGACACAAATCTACAATGGACATAGTGTAAAATGGTCCAATTCAAGTAAGTTATTCATTTGGCATCATTCGAATGGATAGAAATCAAGTTTTAATGAAAATTATCATATTCTGCCAAAACGTGCTTTTCAGCCCCTGAAAAGCACATTTTGGCCATAAAAACTGAATATGTCCCCTGCAACCAAACGAACTGTAAGAGACACAAATCTACAATGGACATAGTGTAAAATGGTCCAATTCAAGTAAATTATTCATTTGGCATCATTCGAAGTGATAGAAATCAAGTTTTAATGAAAATTATCATACTCGGCCAAAACATGCTTTTCAGCCTCTGAAAAGCACATTTTGGCCATAAAAACTGAATATGTCCCCTGCAACCAAACGAACTGTCAGAGACACAAATCTACAATGGACATAGTGTAAAATGGTCCAATTCAAGTAAGTTATTCATTTGGCATCATTCGAAGTGATAGAAATCAAGTTTTAATGAAAATTATCATACTCGGCCAAAACATGCTTTCAGCCTCTGAAAAGCACATTTTGGCCATAAAAACTGAAAATGTCCCCTGCAACCAAACGAACTGTCGGAGACACAAATCTACAATGGACATAGTGTAAAATGGTCCAATTCAAGTAAGTTATTCATTTGGCATCATTCGAATGGATAGAAATCAAGTTTTAATGAAAATTATCATACTCGGCCAAAACATGCTTTTCAGCCCCTGAAAAGCACATTTTGGCCTTAAAAACTGAATATGTCCCCTGCAACCAAACGAACTGTCGAGACACAAATCTACAATGGACATAGTGTAAAATGGTCCAATTCAAGCAAATTATTCATTTGGCATCATTCGAAGTGATAGAAATCAAGTTTTAATGAAAATTATCATACTCGGCCAAAACATGCTTTTCAGCCTCTGAAAAGCACATTTTGGCCAAAAAAACTGAAAATGTCCCCTGCAACCAAACGAACTGTCGGAGACACAAATCTACAATGGACATAGTGTAAAATGGTCCAATTCAAGTAAGTTATTCATTTGGCATCATTCGAATGGATAGAAATCAAGTTTTAATGAAAATTATCATACTCTGCCAAAACGTGCTTTTCAGCCCCTGAAAAGCACATTTTGGCCATAAAAACTGAATATGTCCCCTGCAAACAAACGAACTGTCAGAGACACAAATCTACAATGGACATAGTGTAAAATGGTCCAATTCAAGTAAGTTATTCATTTGGCATCATTCGAAGTGATAGAAATCAAGTTTTAATGAAAATTATCATACTCGGCCAAAACATGCTTTTCAGCCCCTGAAAAGCACATTTTGGCCATAAAAACTGAATATGTCTCCTGCAACCAAACGAACTGTCAGAGACACAAATCTACAATGGACATAGTGTAAAATGGTCCAATTCAAGTAAGTTATTCATTTGGCATCATTCGAAGTGATAGAAATTAAGTTTTAATGAAAATTATCATACTCTGCCAAAACATGCTTTTCAGCCTCTGAAAAGCACATTCTGGCCATAAAAACTGAAATTGTCCCCTGCAACCAAACGAACTGTCGGAGACACAAATCTACAATGGACATAGTGTAAAATGGTCCAATTCAAGTAAGTTATTCATTTGGCATCATTCGAAGTGATAGAAATTAAGTTTTAATGAAAATCATCATACTCGGCCAAAACATGCTTTTCAGCCCCTGAAAAGCACATTTTGGCCATAAAAACTGAAAATGTCCCCTGCAACCAAACGAACTGTCGGAGACACAAATCTACAATTGACTTAGTGTAAAATGGTCCAATTCAAGTAAGTTATTCATTTGGCATCATTCGAAGTGATAGAAATCAAGTTTTAATGAAAATTATCATACTCGGCCAAAACATGCTTTTCAGCCCCTGAAAAGCACATTTTGGCCATAAAAACTGAATATGTCCCCTGCAACGAAATGAACTGTCAGAGACACAAATCTACAATGGACATAGTGTAAAATGGTCCAATTCAAGTAAGTTATTCATTTGGCATCATTCGAAGTGATAGAAATCAAGTTTTAATGAAAATTATCATACTCGGCCAAAACATGCTTTTCAGCCTCTGAAAAGCACATTTTGGCCATAAAAACTGAATATGTCCCCTGCAACCAAACGAACTGTCAGAGACACAAATCTACAATGGACATAGTGTAAAATGGTCCAATTCAAGTAAGTTATTCATTTGGCATCATTCGAAGTGATAGAAATTAAGTTTTAATGAAAATTATCATACTCGGCCAAAACATGCTTTTCAGCCCCTGAAAAGCACATTTTGGCCATAAAAACTGAATATGTCCCCTGCAACCAAACGAACTGTCAGAGACACAAATCTACAATGGACATAGTGTAAAATGGTCCAATTCAAGTAAGTTATTCATTTGGCATCATTCGAAGTGATAGAAATCAAGTTTTAATGAAAATTATCATACTCGGCCAAAACATGCTTTTCAGCCCCTGAAAAGCACATTTTGGCCATAAAAACTGAATATGTCCCCTGCAACCAAACGAACTGTCAGAGACACAAATCTACAATGGACATAGTGTAAAATGGTCCAATTCAAGTAAGTTATTCATTTGGCATCATTCGAAGTGATAGAAATTAAGTTTTAATGAAAATTATCATACTCGGCCAAAACATGCTTTTCAGCCTCTGAAAAGCACATTTTGGCCATTAAAAACTGAAAATGTCCCCTGCAACCAAACGAACTGTCGGAGACACAAATCTACAATGGACATAGTGTAAAATGGTCCAATTCAAGTAAGTTATTCATTTGGCATCATTTGAATGGATAGAAATCAAGTTTTAATGAAAATTATCATATTCTGCCAAAACGTGCTTTTCAGCCCCTGAAAAGCACATTTTGGCCATAAAAACTGAATATGTCCCCTACAACCAAACGAACTGTAAGAGACACAAATCTACAATGGACATAGTGTAAAATGGTCCAATTCAAGTAAATTATTCATTTGGCATCATTCGAAGTGATAGAAATCAAGTTTTAATGAAAATTATCATACTCGGCCAAAACATGCTTTTCAGCCTCTTAAAAGCACATTTTGGCCATAAAAACTGAAAATGTCCCCTGCAACCAAACGAACTGTCGGAGACACAAATCTACAATGGACATAGTGTAAAATGGTCCAATTCAAGTAAGTTATTCATTTGGCATCAATCGAAGTGATAGAAATCAAGTTTTAATGAAAATTATCAAACTCGGCCAAAACATGCTTTTCAGCCCCTGAAAAGCACATTTTGGCCATAAAAACTGAATATGTCCCCTGCAACCAAACGAACTGTCAGAGACACAAATCTACAATGGACATAGTGTAAAATGGTCCAATTCAAGTAAGTTATTCATTTGGCATCATTCGAAGTGATAGAAATTAAGTTTTAATGAAAATTATCATACTCTGCCAAAACATGCTTTTCAGCCTCTGAAAAGCACATTCTGGCCATAAAAACTGAAAATGTCCCCTGCAACCAAACGAACTGTCGGAGACACAAATCTACAATGGACATAGTGTAAAATGGTCCAATTCAAGTAAGTTATTCATTTGGCATCATTCGAAGTGATAGAAATTAAGTTTTAATGAAAATCATCATACTCGGCCAAAACATGCTTTTCATTCCCTGAAAAGCACATTTTGGCCATAAAAACTGAAAATGTCCCCTGCAACCAAACGAACTGTCGGAGACACAAATCTACAATTGACTTAGTGTAAAATGGTCCAATTCAAGTAAGTTATTCATTTGGCATCATTCGAAGTGATAGAAATCAAGTTTTAATGAAAATTATCATACTCGGCCAAAACATGCTTTTCAGCCTCTGAAAAGCACATTTTGGCCATAAAAACTGAAAATGTCCCCTGCAACCAAACGAACTGCCGGAGACACAAATCTACAATGGACATAGTGTAAAATGGTCCAATTCAAGTAAGTTATTCATTTGGCATCATTCGAATGGATAGAAATCAAGTTTTAATGAAAATTATCATACTCTGCCAAAACGTGCTTTTCAGCCCCTGAAAAGCACATTTTGGCCATAAAAACTGAATATGTCCCCTGCAACGAAACGAACTGTCAGAGACACAAATCTACAATGGACATAGTGTAAAATGGTCCAATTCAAGTAAATTATTCATTTGGCATCATTCGAAGTGATAGAAATCAAGTTTTAATGAAAATTATCATACTCGGCCAAAACATGCTTTTCAGCCTCTGAAAAGCACATTTTGGCCATAAAAACTGAAAATGTCCCCTGCAACCAAACGAACTGTCGGAGACACAAATCTACAATGGACATAGTGTAAAATGGTCCAATTCAAGTAAGTTATTCATTTGGCATCAATCGAAGTGATAGAAATCAAGTTTTAATGAAAATTATCAAACTCGGCCAAAACATGCTTTTCAGCCCCTGAAAAGCACATTTTGGCCATAAAAACTGAATATGTCCCCTGCAACCAAACGAACTGTCAGAGACACAAATCTACAATGGACATAGTGTAAAATGGTCCAATTCAAGTAAGTTATTCATTTGGCATCATTCGAAGTGATAAAAATTAAGTTTTAATGAAAATTATCATACTCTGCCAAAACATGCTTTTCAGCCTCTGAAAAGCACATTTTGGCCATAAAAACTGAAAATGTCCCCTGCAACCAAACGAACTGTCGGAGACACAAATCTACAATGGACATAGTGTAAAATGGTCCAATTCAAGTAAGTTATTCATTTGGCATCATTCGAAGTGATAGAAATCAAGTTTTAATGAAAATTATCATACTCGGCCAAAACATGCTTTTCAGCCTCTGAAAAGCACATTTTGGCCATAAAAACTGAATATGTCCCCTGCAACCAAACGAACTGTCGGAGACACAAATCTACAATGGACATAGTGTAAAATGGTCCAATTCAAGTAAGTTATTCATTTGGCATCATTCGAAGTGATAGAAATCAAGTTTTAATGAAAATTACCATACTCGGCAAAAACATGCTTTTCAGCCCCTGAAAAGCACATTTTGGCCATAAAAACTGAATATGTCCCCTGCAACCAAACGAACTGTCAGAGACACAAATCTACAATGGACATAGTGTAAAATGGTCCAATTCAAGTAAGTTATTCATTTGGCATCATTCGAATGGATAGAAATCAAGTTTTAATGAAAATTATCAAACTCGGCCAAAACATGCTTTTCAGCCCCTGAAAAGCACATTTTTCGCATTAAAAACTGAATATGTCCCCTGCAACGAAATGAACTGTCAGAGACACAAATCTACAATGGACATAGTGTAAAATGGTCCAATTCAAGTAAGTTATTCATTTGGCATCATTCGAAGTGATAGAAATCAAGTTTTAATGAAAATTATCATATTCTGCCAAAACGTGCTTTTCAGCCCCTGAAAAGCACATTTTGGCCATAAAAACTGAATATGTCCCCTGCAACCAAACGAACTGTCGGAGACACAAATCTACAATGGAAATAGTGTAAAATGGTCCAATTCAAGTAAGTTATTCATTTGGCTTCATTCGAATGGATAGAAATCAAGTTTTAATGAAAATTATCATATTCTGCCAAAACGTGCTTTTCAGCCCCTGAAAAGCACATTTTGGCCATAAAAACTGAATATGTCCCCTGCAACGAAATGAACTGTCAGAGACACAAATCTACAATGGACATAGTGTAAAATGGTCCGATTCAAGTAAGTTATTCATTTGGCATCATTCGAATGGATAGAAATCAAGTTTTAATGAAAATTATCATACTCGGCCAAAACATGCTTTTCAGCCTCTGAAAAGCACATTTTGGCCATAAAAACTGAAAATGTCCCCTGCAACCAAACGAACTGTCGGAGACACAAATCTACAATGGACATAGTGTAAAATGGTCCAATTCAAGTAAGTTATTCATTTGGCATCATTCGAATGGATAGAAATCAAGTTTTAATGAAAATTATCATATTCTGCCAAAACGTGCTTTTCAGCCCCTGAAAAGCACATTTTGGCCATAAAAACTGAATATGTCCCCTGCAACGAAATGAACTGTCAGAGACACAAATCTACAATGGACATAGTGTAAAATGGTCCAATTCAAGTAAGTTATTCATTTGGCATCATTCGAATGGATAGAAATCAAGTTTTAATGAAAATTATCATATTCTGCCAAAACGTGCTTTTCAGCCCCTGAAAAGCACATTTTGGCCATAAAAACTGAATATGTCCCCTGCAACGAAATGAACTGTCAGAGACACAAATCTACAATGGACATAGTGTAAAATGGTCCGATTCAAGTAAGTTATTCATTTGGCATCATTCGAATGGATAGAAATCAAGTTTTAATGAAAATTATCATACTCGGCCAAAACATGCTTTTCAGCCTCTGAAAAGCACATTTTGGCCATAAAAACTGAAAATGTCCCCTGCAACCAAACGAACTGTCGGAGACACAAATCTACAATGGACATAGTGTAAAATGGTCCAATTCAAGTAAGTTATTCATTTGGCATCATTCGAATGGATAGAAATCAAGTTTTAATGAAAATTATCATATTCTGCCAAAACGTGCTTTTCAGCCCCTGAAAAGCACATTTTGGCCATAAAAACTGAATATGTCCCCTGCAACGAAATGAACTGTCAGAGACACAAATCTACAATGGACATAGTGTAAAATGGTCCAATTCAAGTAAGTTATTCATTTGGCATCATTCGAATGGATAGAAATCAAGTTTTAATGAAAATTATCATACTCGGCCAAAACATGCTTTTCAGCCTCTGAAAAGCACATTTTGGCCATAAAAACTGAAAATGTCCCCTGCAACCAAACGAACTGTCGGAGACACAAATCTACAATGGACATAGTGTAAAATGGTCCAATTCAAGTAAGTTATTCATTTGGCATCATTCGAAGTGATAGAAATCAAGATTTAATGAAAATTACCATACTCGGCCAAAACATGCTTTTCAGCCTCTGAAAAGCACATTTTGGCCATAAAAACTGAAAATGTCCCCTGCAACCAAACGAACTGTCGGAGACACAAATCTACAATGGACATAGTGTAAAATGGTCCAATTCAAGTAAGTTATTCATTTGGCATCAATCGAAGTGATAGAAATCAAGTTTTAATGAAAATTATCAAACTCGGCCAAAACATGCTTTTCAGCCCCTGAAAAGCACATTTTGGCCATAAAAACTGAATATGTCCCCTGCAACCAAACGAACTGTCAGAGACACAAATCTACAATGGACATAGTGTAAAATGGTCCAATTCAAGTAAGTTATTCATTTGGCATCATTCGAAGTGATAAAAATTAAGTTTTAATGAAAATTATCATACTTGGCCAAAACATGCTTTTCAGCCTCTGAAAAGCACATTTTGGCCATAAAAACTGAAAATGTCCCCTGCAACCAAACGAACTGTCGGAGACACAAATCTACAATGGACATAGTGTAAAATGGTCCAATTCAAGTAAGTTATTCATTTGGCATCATTCGAAGTGATAGAAATTAAGTTTTAATGAAAATTATCATACTCTGCCAAAACATGCTTTTCAGCCTCTGAAAAGCACATTCTGGCCATAAAAACTGAAAATGTCCCCTGCAACCAAACGAACTGTCGGAGACACAAA
The DNA here is from genome assembly GCF_051989625.1 of Stigmatopora argus. Classification (NCBI taxonomy): domain Eukaryota; kingdom Metazoa; phylum Chordata; class Actinopteri; order Syngnathiformes; family Syngnathidae; genus Stigmatopora; species Stigmatopora argus. The sequence continues at coordinate 1,219,945 of NC_135395.1, read as the reverse complement.
TCTACAATGGACATAGTGTAAAATGGTCCAATTCAAGTAAGTTATTCATTTGGCATCATTCGAAGTGATAGAAATTAAGTTTTAATGAAAATCATCATACTCGGCCAAAACATGCTTTTCAGCCCCTGAAAAGCACATTTTGGCCATAAAAACTGAAAATGTCCCCTGCAACCAAACGAACTGTCGGAGACACAAATCTACAATTGACTTAGTGTAAAATGGTCCAATTCAAGTAAGTTATTCATTTGGCATCATTCGAAGTGATAGAAATCAAGTTTTAATGAAAATTATCATACTCGGCCAAAACATGCTTTTCAGCCTCTGAAAAGCACATTTTGGCCATAAAAACTGAAAATGTCCCCTGCAACCAAACGAACTGCCGGAGACACAAATCTACAATGGACATAGTGTAAAATGGTCCAATTCAAGTAAGTTATTCATTTGGCATCATTCGAAGTGATAGAAATTAAGTTTTAATGAAAATTATCATACTCTGCCAAAACATGCTTTTCAGCCTCTGAAAAGCACATTTTGGCCATAAAAACTGAATATGTCCCCTGCAACCAAACGAACTGTCGGAGACACAAATCTACAATGGACATAGTGTAAAATGGTCCAATTCAAGTAAGTTATTCATTTGGCATCATTCGAAGTGATAGAAATTAAGTTTTAATGAAAATTATCATACTCGGCCAAAACATGCTTTTCAGCCCCTGAAAAGCACATTTTGGCCATAAAAACTGAAAATGTCCCCTGCAACCAAACGAACTGTCGGAGACACAAATCTACAATTGACTTAGTGTAAAATGGTCCAATTCAAGTAAGTTATTCATTTGGCATCATTCGAAGTGATAGAAATCAAGTTTTAATGAAAATTATCATACTCGGCCAAAACATGCTTTTCAGCCCCTGAAAAGCACATTTTTCCCATTAAAAACTGAATATGTCCCCTGCAACGAAATGAACTGTCAGAGACACAAATCTACAATGGACATAGTGTAAAATGGTCCAATTCAAGTAAGTTATTCATTTGGCATCATTCGAAGTGATAGAAATCAAGTTTTAATGAAAATTATCATATTCTGCCAAAACGTGCTTTTCAGCCCCTGAAAAGCACATTTTGGCCATAAAAACTGAATATGTCCCCTGCAACCAAACGAACTGTCAGAGACACAAATCTACAATGGACATAGTGTAAAATGGTCCAATTCAAGTAAGTTATTCATTTGGCATCATTCGAAGTGATAGAAATCAAGTTTTAATGAAAATTATCATACTCGGCCAAAACATGCTTTTCAGCCTCTGAAAAGCACATTTTGGCCATAAAAACTGAATATGTCCCCTGCAACCAAACGAACTGTCAGAGACACAAATCTACAATGGACATAGTGTAAAATGGTCCAATTCAAGTAAGTTATTCATTTGGCATCATTCGAAGTGATAGAAATCAAGTTTTAATGAAAATTATCATACTCGGCCAAAACATGCTTTTCAGCCTCTGAAAAGCACATTTTGGCCATAAAAACTGAATATGTCCCCTGCAACCAAACGAACTGTCAGAGACACAAATCTACAATGGACATAGTGTAAAATGGTCCAATTCAAGTAAGTTATTCATTTGGCATCATTCGAAGTGATAGAAATTAAGTTTTAATGAAAATTATCATACTCGGCCAAAACATGCTTTTCAGCCTCTGAAAAGCACATTTTGGCCATTAAAAACTGAAAATGTCCCCTGCAACCAAACGAACTGTCGGAGACACAAATCTACAATGGACATAGTGTAAAATGGTCCAATTCAAGTAAGTTATTCATTTGGCATCATTCGAATGGATAGAAATCAAGTTTTAATGAAAATTATCATATTCTGCCAAAACGTGCTTTTCAGCCCCTGAAAAGCACATTTTGGCCATAAAAACTGAATATGTCCCCTACAACCAAACGAACTGTAAGAGACACAAATCTACAATGGACATAGTGTAAAATGGTCCAATTCAAGTAAATTATTCATTTGGCATCAATCGAAGTGATAGAAATCAAGTTTTAATGAAAATTATCAAACTCGGCCAAAACATGCTTTTCAGCCCCTGAAAAGCACATTTTGGCCATAAAAACTGAAAATGTCCCCTGCAACCAAACGAACTGTCGGAGACACAAATCTACAATGGACATAGTGTAAAATGGTCCAATTCAAGTAAGTTATTCATTTGGCATCAATCGAAGTGATAGAAATCAAGTTTTAATGAAAATTATCAAACTCGGCCAAAACATGCTTTTCAGCCCCTGAAAAGCACATTTTGGCCATAAAAACTGAATATGTCCCCTGCAACCAAACGAACTGTCAGAGACACAAATCTACAATGGACATAGTGTAAAATGGTCCAATTCAAGTAAGTTATTCATTTGGCATCATTCGAAGTGATAGAAATTAAGTTTTAATGAAAATTATCATACTCTGCCAAAACATGCTTTTCAGCCTCTGAAAAGCACATTCTGGCCATAAAAACTGAAAATGTCCCCTGCAACCAAACGAACTGTCGGAGACACAAATCTACAATGGACATAGTGTAAAATGGTCCAATTCAAGTAAGTTATTCATTTGGCATCATTCGAAGTGATAGAAATTAAGTTTTAATGAAAATCATCATACTCGGCCAAAACATGCTTTTCATTCCCTGAAAAGCACATTTTGGCCATAAAAACTGAAAATGTCCCCTGCAACCAAACGAACTGTCGGAGACACAAATCTACAATTGACTTTGTGTAAAATGGTCCAATTCAAGTAAGTTATTCATTTGGCATCATTCGAAGTGATAGAAATCAAGTTTTAATGAAAATTATCATACTCGGCCAAAACATGCTTTTCAGCCTCTGAAAAGCACATTTTGGCCATAAAAACTGAAAATGTCCCCTGCAACCAAACGAACTGCCGGAGACACAAATCTACAATGGACATAGTGTAAAATGGTCCAATTCAAGTAAGTTATTCATTTGGCATCATTCGAATGGATAGAAATCAAGTTTTAATGAAAATTATCATACTCTGCCAAAACGTGCTTTTCAGCCCCTGAAAAGCACATTTTGGCCATAAAAACTGAATATGTCCCCTGCAACGAAACGAACTGTCAGAGACACAAATCTACAATGGACATAGTGTAAAATGGTCCAATTCAAGTAAATTATTCATTTGGCATCATTCGAAGTGATAGAAATCAAGTTTTAATGAAAATTATCATACTCGGCCAAAACATGCTTTTCAGCCTCTGAAAAGCACATTTTGGCCATAAAAACTGAAAATGTCCCCTGCAACCAAACGAACTGTCGGAGACACAAATCTACAATGGACATAGTGTAAAATGGTCCAATTCAAGTAAGTTATTCATTTGGCATCATTCGAAGTGATAGAAATCAAGTTTTAATGAAAATTATCATACTCGGCCAAAACATGCTTTTCAGCCCCTGAAAAGCACATTTTTCCCATTAAAAACTGAATATGTCCCCTGCAACGAAATGAACTGTCAGAGACACAAATCTACAATGGACATAGTGTAAAATGGTCCAATTCAAGTAAGTTATTCATTTGGCATCATTCGAAGTGATAGAAATCAAGTTTTAATGAAAATTATCATATTCTGCCAAAACGTGCTTTTCAGCCCCTGAAAAGCACATTTTGGCCATAAAAACTGAATATGTCCCCTGCAACCAAACGAACTGTCAGAGACACAAATCTACAATGGACATAGTGTAAAATGGTCCAATTCAAGTAAGTTATTCATTTGGCATCATTCGAAGTGATAGAAATCAAGTTTTAATGAAAATTATCATACTCGGCCAAAACATGCTTTTCAGCCTCTGAAAAGCACATTTTGGCCATAAAAACTGAATATGTCCCCTGCAACCAAACGAACTGTCAGAGACACAAATCTACAATGGACATAGTGTAAAATGGTCCAATTCAAGTAAGTTATTCATTTGGCATCATTCGAAGTGATAGAAATCAAGTTTTAATGAAAATTATCATACTCGGCCAAAACATGCTTTTCAGCCTCTGAAAAGCACATTTTGGCCATAAAAACTGAATATGTCCCCTGCAACCAAACGAACTGTCAGAGACACAAATCTACAATGGACATAGTGTAAAATGGTCCAATTCAAGTAAGTTATTCATTTGGCATCATTCGAAGTGATAGAAATTAAGTTTTAATGAAAATTATCATACTCGGCCAAAACATGCTTTTCAGCCTCTGAAAAGCACATTTTGGCCATTAAAAACTGAAAATGTCCCCTGCAACCAAACGAACTGTCGGAGACACAAATCTACAATGGACATAGTGTAAAATGGTCCAATTCAAGTAAGTTATTCATTTGGCATCATTCGAATGGATAGAAATCAAGTTTTAATGAAAATTATCATATTCTGCCAAAACGTGCTTTTCAGCCCCTGAAAAGCACATTTTGGCCATAAAAACTGAATATGTCCCCTACAACCAAACGAACTGTAAGAGACACAAATCTACAATGGACATAGTGTAAAATGGTCCAATTCAAGTAAATTATTCATTTGGCATCATTCGAAGTGATAGAAATCAAGTTTTAATGAAAATTATCATACTCGGCCAAAACATGCTTTTCAGCCTCTGAAAAGCACATTTTGGCCATAAAAACTGAATATGTCCCCTGCAACCAAACGAACTGTCAGAGACACAAATCTACAATGGACATAGTGTAAAATGGTCCAATTCAAGTAAGTTATTCATTTGGCATCATTCGAAGTGATAGAAATTAAGTTTTAATGAAAATTATCATACTCTGCCAAAACATGCTTTTCAGCCTCTGAAAAGCACATTCTGGCCATAAAAACTGAAAATGTCCCCTGCAACCAAACGAACTGTCGGAGACACAAATCTACAATGGACATAGTGTAAAATGGTCCAATTCAAGTAAGTTATTCATTTGGCATCATTCGAAGTGATAGAAATTAAGTTTTAATGAAAATCATCATACTCGGCCAAAACATGCTTTTCATTCCCTGAAAAGCACATTTTGGCCATAAAAACTGAAAATGTCCCCTGCAACCAAACGAACTGTCGGAGACACAAATCTACAATTGACTTAGTGTAAAATGGTCCAATTCAAGTAAGTTATTCATTTGGCATCATTCGAAGTGATAGAAATCAAGTTTTAATGAAAATTATCATACTCGGCCAAAACATGCTTTTCAGCCTCTGAAAAGCACATTTTGGCCATAAAAACTGAAAATGTCCCCTGCAACCAAACGAACTGCCGGAGACACAAATCTACAATGGACATAGTGTAAAATGGTCCAATTCAAGTAAGTTATTCATTTGGCATCATTCGAATGGATAGAAATCAAGTTTTAATGAAAATTATCATACTCTGCCAAAACGTGCTTTTCAGCCCCTGAAAAGCACATTTTGGCCATAAAAACTGAATATGTCCCCTGCAACGAAACGAACTGTCAGAGACACAAATCTACAATGGACATAGTGTAAAATGGTCCAATTCAAGTAAATTATTCATTTGGCATCATTCGAAGTGATAGAAATCAAGTTTTAATGAAAATTATCATACTCGGCCAAAACATGCTTTTCAGCCTCTGAAAAGCACATTTTGGCCATAAAAACTGAAAATGTCCCCTGCAACCAAACGAACTGTCGGAGACACAAATCTACAATGGACATAGTGTAAAATGGTCCAATTCAAGTAAGTTATTCATTTGGCATCAATCGAAGTGATAGAAATCAAGTTTTAATGAAAATTATCAAACTCGGCCAAAACATGCTTTTCAGCCCCTGAAAAGCACATTTTGGCCATAAAAACTGAATATGTCCCCTGCAACCAAACGAACTGTCAGAGACACAAATCTACAATGGACTTAGTGTAAAATGGTCCAATTCAAGTAAGTTATTCATTTGGCATCATTCGAAGTGATAAAAATTAAGTTTTAATGAAAATTATCATACTCTGCCAAAACATGCTTTTCAGCCTCTGAAAAGCACATTTTGGCCATAAAAACTGAAAATGTCCCCTGCAACCAAACGAACTGTCGGAGACACAAATCTACAATGGACATAGTGTAAAATGGTCCAATTCAAGTAAGTTATTCATTTGGCATCATTCGAAGTGATAGAAATCAAGTTTTAATGAAAATTATCATACTCGGCCAAAACATGCTTTTCAGCCTCTGAAAAGCACATTTTGGCCATAAAAACTGAATATGTCCCCTGCAACCAAACGAACTGTCGGAGACACAAATCTACAATGGACATAGTGTAAAATGGTCCAATTCAAGTAAGTTATTCATTTGGCATCATTCGAAGTGATAGAAATCAAGTTTTAATGAAAATTACCATACTCGGCAAAAACATGCTTTTCAGCCCCTGAAAAGCACATTTTGGCCATAAAAACTGAATATGTCCCCTGCAACCAAACGAACTGTCAGAGACACAAATCTACAATGGACATAGTGTAAAATGGTCCAATTCAAGTAAGTTATTCATTTGGCATCATTCGAAGTGATAGAAATTAAGTTTTAATGAAAATTATCATACTCTGCCAAAACATGCTTTTCAGCCTCTGAAAAGCACATTTTGGCCATAAAAACTGAAAATGTCCCCTGCAACCAAACGAACTGTCGGAGACACAAATCTACAATGGAAATAGTGTAAAATGGTCCAATTCAAGTAAGTTATTCATTTGGCTTCATTCGAATGGATAGAAATCAAGTTTTAATGAAAATTATCATATTCTGCCAAAACGTGCTTTTCAGCCCCTGAAAAGCACATTTTGGCCATAAAAACTGAATATGTCCCCTGCAACGAAATGAACTGTCAGAGACACAAATCTACAATGGACATAGTGTAAAATGGTCCGATTCAAGTAAGTTATTCATTTGGCATCATTCGAATGGATAGAAATCAAGTTTTAATGAAAATTATCATACTCGGCCAAAACATGCTTTTCAGCCTCTGAAAAGCACATTTTGGCCATAAAAACTGAAAATGTCCCCTGCAACCAAACGAACTGTCGGAGACACAAATCTACAATGGACATAGTGTAAAATGGTCCAATTCAAGTAAGTTATTCATTTGGCATCATTCGAATGGATAGAAATCAAGTTTTAATGAAAATTATCATACTCGGCCAAAACATGCTTTTCAGCCTCTGAAAAGCACATTTTGGCCATAAAAACTGAAAATGTCCCCTGCAACCAAACGAACTGTCGGAGACACAAATCTACAATGGACATAGTGTAAAATGGTCCAATTCAAGTAAGTTATTCATTTGGCATCAATCGAAGTGATAGAAATCAAGTTTTAATGAAAATTATCAAACTCGGCCAAAACATGCTTTTCAGCCCCTGAAAAGCACATTTTGGCCATAAAAACTGAAAATGTCCCCTGCAACCAAACGAACTGTCGGAGACACAAATCTACAATTGACTTAGTGTAAAATGGTCCAATTCAAGTAAGTTATTCATTTGGCATCATTCGAAGTGATAGAAATCAAGTTTTAATGAAAATTATCATACTCGGCCAAAACATGCTTTTCAGCCTCTGAAAAGCACATTTTGGCCATAAAAACTGAAAATGTCCCCTGCAACCAAACGAACTGCCGGAGACACAAATCTACAATGGACATAGTGTAAAATGGTCCAATTCAAGTAAGTTATTCATTTGGCATCATTCGAATGGATAGAAATCAAGTTTTAATGAAAATTATCATACTCTGCCAAAACGTGCTTTTCAGCCCCTGAAAAGCACATTTTGGCCATAAAAACTGAATATGTCCCCTGCAACCAAACGAACTGTCGGAGACACAAATCTACAATGGACATAGTGTAAAATGGTCCAATTCAAGTAAGTTATTCATTTGGCATCAATCGAAGTGATAGAAATCAAGTTTTAATGAAAATTATCAAACTCGGCCAAAACATGCTTTTCAGCCCCTGAAAAGCACATTTTGGCCATAAAAACTGAATATGTCCCCTGCAACCAAACGAACTGTCAGAGACACAAATCTACAATGGACATAGTGTAAAATGGTCCAATTCAAGTAAGTTATTCATTTGGCATCATTCGAAGTGATAGAAATTAAGTTTTAATGAAAATTATCATACTCTGCCAAAACATGCTTTTCAGCCTCTGAAAAGCACATTCTGGCCATAAAAACTGAAAATGTCCCCTGCAACCAAACGAACTGTCGGAGACACAAATCTACAATGGACATAGTGTAAAATGGTCCAATTCAAGTAAGTTATTCATTTGGCATCATTCGAAGTGATAGAAATTAAGTTTTAATGAAAATCTTCATACTCGGCCAAAACATGCTTTTCAGCCCCTGAAAAGCACATTTTGGCCATAAAAACTGAAAATGTCCCCTGCAACCAAACGAACTGTCGGAGACACAAATCTACAATTGACTTAGTGTAAAATGGTCCAATTCAAGTAAGTTATTCATTTGGCATCATTCAAAGTGATAGAAATCAAGTTTTAATGAAAATTATCATACTCGGCCAAAACATGCTTTTCAGCCCCTGAAAAGCACATTTTGGCCATAAAAACTGAATATGTCCCCTGCAACGAAATGAACTGTCAGAGACACAAATCTACAATGGACATAGTGTAAAATGGTCCAATTCAAGTAAGTTATTCATTTGGCATCATTCGAAGTGATAGAAATCAAGTTTTAATGAAAATTATCATACTCGGCCAAAACATGCTTTTCAGCCTCTGAAAAGCACATTTTGGCCATAAAAACTGAATATGTCCCCTGCAACCAAACGAACTGTCAGAGACACAAATCTACAATGGACATAGTGTAAAATGGTCCAATTCAAGTAAGTTATTCATTTGGCATCATTCGAAGTGATAGAAATCAAGTTTTAATGAAAATTATCATACTCGGCCAAAACATGCTTTTCAGCCCCTGAAAAGCACATTTTGGCCATAAAAACTGAATATGTCCCCTGCAACCAAACGAACTGTCAGAGACACAAATCTACAATGGACATAGTGTAAAATGGTCCAATTCAAGTAAGTTATTCATTTGGCATCATTCGAAGTGATAGAAATCAAGTTTTAATGAAAATTATCATACTCGGCCAAAACATGCTTTTCAGCCCCTGAAAAGCACATTTTGGCCATAAAAACTGAATATGTCCCCTGCAACCAAACGAACTGTCAGAGACACAAATCTACAATGGACATAGTGTAAAATGGTCCAATTCAAGTAAGTTATTCATTTGGCATCATTCGAAGTGATAGAAATTAAGTTTTAATGAAAATTATCATACTCGGCCAAAACATGCTTTTCAGCCTCTGAAAAGCACATTTTGGCCATTAAAAACTGAAAATGTCCCCTGCAACCAAACGAACTGTCGGAGACACAAATCTACATAGTGACATAGTGTAAAATGGTCCAATTCAAGTAAGTTATTCATTTGGCATCATTCGAATGGATAGAAATCAAGTTTTAATGAAAATTATCATATTCTGCCAAAACGTGCTTTTCAGCCCCTGAAAAGCACATTTTGGCCATAAAAACTGAATATGTCCCCTACAACCAAACGAACTGTAAGAGACACAAATCTACAATGGACATAGTGTAAAATGGTCCAATTCAAGTAAATTATTCATTTGGCATCATTCGAAGTGATAGAAATTAAGTTTTAATGAAAATTATCATACTCTGCCAAAACATGCTTTTCAGCCTCTGAAAAGCACATTTTGGCCATAAAAACTGAAAATGTCCCCTGCAACCAAACGAACTGTCGGAGACACAAATCTACAATGGAAATAGTGTAAATTGGTCCAATTCAAGTAAGTTATTCATTTGGCTTCATTCGAATGGATAGAAATCAAGTTTTAATGAAAATTATCATATTCTGCCAAAACGTGCTTTTCAGCCCCTGAAAAGCACATTTTGGCCATAAAAACTGAATATGTCCCCTGCAACGAAATGAACTGTCAGAGACACAAATCTACAATGGACATAGTGTAAAATGGTCCGATTCAAGTAAGTTATTCATTTGGCATCATTCGAATGGATAGAAATCAAGTTTTAATGAAAATTATCATACTCGGCCAAAACATGCTTTTCAGCCTCTGAAAAGCACATTTTGGCCATAAAAACTGAAAATGTCCCCTGCAACCAAACGAACGGTCGGAGACACAAATCTACAATGGACATAGTGTAAAATGGTCCAATTCAAGTAAGTTATTCATTTGGCATCATTCGAATGGATAGAAATCAAGTTTTAATGAAAATTATCATATTCTGCCAAAACGTGCTTTTCAGCCCCTGAAAAGCACATTTTGGCCATAAAAACTGAATATGTCCCCTGCAACGAAATGAACTGTCAGAGACACAAATCTACAATGGACATAGTGTAAAATGGTCCAATTCAAGTAAGTTATTCATTTGGCATCATTCGAATGGATAGAAATCAAGTTTTAATGAAAATTATCATACTCGGCCAAAACATGCTTTTCAGCCTCTGAAAAGCACATTTTGGCCATAAAAACTGAAAATGTCCCCTGCAACCAAACGAACTGTCGGAGACACAAATCTACAATGGACATAGTGTAAAATGGTCCAATTCAAGTAAGTTATTCATTTGGCATCATTCGAAGTGATAGAAATCAAGATTTAATGAAAATTACCATACTCGGCCAAAACATGCTTTTCAGCCTCTGAAAAGCACATTTTGGCCATAAAAACTGAAAATGTCCCCTGCAACCAAACGAACTGTCGGAGACACAAATCTACAATGGACATAGTGTAAAATGGTCCAATTCAAGTAAGTTATTCATTTGGCATCATTCGAAGTGATAGAAATCAAGTTTTAATGAAAATTATCATACTCGGCCAAAACATGCTTTTCAGCCTCTGAAAAGCACATTTTGGCCATAAAAACTGAATATGTCCCCTGCAACCAAACGAACTGTCGGAGACACAAATCTACAATGGACATAGTGTAAAATGGTCCAATTCAAGTAAGTTATTCATTTGGCATCATTCGAAGTGATAGAAATCAAGTTTTAATGAAAATTACCATACTCGGCAAAAACATGCTTTTCAGCCCCTGAAAAGCACATTTTGGCCATAAAAACTGAATATGTCCCCTGCAACCAAACGAACTGTCAGAGACACAAATCTACAATGGACATAGTGTAAAATGGTCCAATTCAAGTAAGTTATTCATTTGGCATCATTCGAAGTGATAGAAATTAAGTTTTAATGAAAATTATCATACTCTGCCAAAACATGCTTTTCAGCCTCTGAAAAGCACATTTTGGCCATAAAAACTGAAAATGTCCCCTGCAACCAAACGAACTGTCGGAGACACAAATCTACAATGGAAATAGTGTAAAATGGTCCAATTCAAGTAAGTTATTCATTTGGCTTCATTCGAATGGATAGAAATCAAGTTTTAATGAAAATTATCATATTCTGCCAAAACGTGCTTTTCAGCCCCTGAAAAGCACATTTTGGCCATAAAAACTGAATATGTCCCCTGCAACGAAATGAACTGTCAGAGACACAAATCTACAATGGACATAGTGTAAAATGGTCCGATTCAAGTAAGTTATTCATTTGGCATCATTCGAATGGATAGAAATCAAGTTTTAATGAAAATTATCATACTCGGCCAAAACATGCTTTTCAGCCTCTGAAAAGCACATTTTGGCCATAAAAACTGAAAATGTCCCCTGCAACCAAACGAACTGTCGGAGACACAAATCTACAATGGACATAGTGTAAAATGGTCCAATTCAAGTAAGTTATTCATTTGGCATCATTCGAATGGATAGAAATCAAGTTTTAATGAAAATTATCATATTCTGCCAAAACGTGCTTTTCAGCCCCTGAAAAGCACATTTTGGCCATAAAAACTGAATATGTCCCCTGCAACGAAATGAACTGTCAGAGACACAAATCTACAATGGACATAGTGTAAAATGGTCCAATTCAAGTAAGTTATTCATTTGGCATCATTCGAATGGATAGAAATCAAGTTTTAATGAAAATTATCATACTCGGCCAAAACATGCTTTTCAGCCTCTGAAAAGCACATTTTGGCCATAAAAACTGAAAATGTCCCCTGCAACCAAACGAACTGTCGGAGACACAAATCTACAATGGACATAGTGTAAAATGGTCCAATTCAAGTAAGTTATTCATTTGGCATCAATCGAAGTGATAGAAATCAAGTTTTAATGAAAATTATCAAACTCGGCCAAAACATGCTTTTCAGCCCCTGAAAAGCACATTTTGGCCATAAAAACTGAATATGTCCCCTGCAACCAAACGAACTGTCAGAGACACAAATCTACAATGGACATAGTGTAAAATGGTCCAATTCAAGTAAGTTATTCATTTGGCATCATTCGAAGTGATAAAAATTAAGTTTTAATGAAAATTATCATACTCTGCCAAAACATGCTTTTCAGCCTCTGAAAAGCACATTTTGGCCATAAAAACTGAAAATGTCCCCTGCAACCAAACGAACTGTCGGAGACACAAATCTACAATGGACATAGTGTAAAATGGTCCAATTCAAGTAAGTTATTCATTTGGCATCATTCGAAGTGATAGAAATCAAGTTTTAATGAAAATTATCATACTCGGCCAAAACATGCTTTTCAGCCCCTGAAAAGCACATTTTGGCCATAAAAACTGAATATGTCCCCTGCAACCAAACGAACTGTCAGAGACACAAATCTACAATGGACATAGTGTAAAATGGTCCAATTCAAGTAAGTTATTCATTTGGCATCATTCGAAGTGATAGAAATTAAGTTTTAATGAAAATTATCATACTCTGCCAAAACATGCTTTTCAGCCTCTGAAAAGCACATTTTGGCCATAAAAACTGAAAATGTCCCCTGCAACCAAACGAACTGTCGGAGACACAAATCTACAATGGACATAGTGTAAAATGGTCCAATTCAAGTAAGTTATTCATTTGGCATCATTTGAAGTGATAGAAATTAAGTTTTAATGAAAATTATCATACTCTGCCAAAACATGCTTTTCAGCCTCTGAAAAGCACATTTTGGCCATAAAAACTGAAAATGTCCCCTGCAACCAAACGAACTGTCGGAGACACAAATCTACAATGGACATAGTGTAAAATGGTCCAATTCAAGTAAGTTATTCATTTGGCATCAATCGAAGTGATAGAAATCAAGTTTTAATGAAAATTATCAAACTCGGCCAAAACATGCTTTTCAGCCCCTGAAAAGCACATTTTGGCCATAAAAACTGAATATGTCCCCTGCAACCAAACGAACTGTCAGAGACACAAATCTACAATGGACATAGTGTTAAATGGTCCAATTCAAGTAAGTTATTCATTTGGCATCATTCGAAGTGATAGAAATTAAGTTTTAATGAAAATTATCATACTCTCCCAAAACATGCTTTTCAGCCTCTGAAAAGCACATTCTGGCCATAAAAACTGAAAATGTCCCCTGCAACCAAACGAACTGTCGGAGACACAAATCTACAATGGACATAGTGTAAAATGGTCCAATTCAAGTAAGTTATTCATTTGGCATCATTCGAAGTGATAGAAATTAAGTTTTAATGAAAATCATCATACTCGGCCAAAACATGCTTTTCAGCCCCTGAAAAGCACATTTTGGCCATAAAAACTGAAAATGTCCCCTGCAACCAAACGAACTGTCGGAGACACAAATCTACAATTGACTTAGTGTAAAATGGTCCAATTCAAGTAAGTTATTCATTTGGCATCATTCGAAGTGATAGAAATCAAGTTTTAATGAAAATTATCATACTCGGCCAAAACATGCTTTTCAGCCTCTGAAAAGCACATTTTGGCCATAAAAACTGAAAATGTCCCCTGCAACCAAACGAACTGCCGGAGACACAAATCTACAATGGACATAGTGTAAAATGGTCCAATTCAAGTAAGTTATTCATTTGGCATCATTCGAATGGATAGAAATCAAGTTTTAATGAAAATTATCATACTCTGCCAAAACGTGCTTTTCAGCCCCTGAAAAGCACATTTTGGCCATAAAAACTGAATATGTCCCCTGCAACCAAACGAACTGTCAGAGACACAAATCTACAATGGACATAGTGTAAAATGGTCCAATTCAAGTAAGTTATTCATTTGGCATCATTCGAAGTGATAGAAATCAAGTTTTAATGAAAATTATCATACTCGGCCAAAACATGCTTTTCAGCCCCTGAAAAGCACATTTTGGCCATAAAAACTGAATATGTCCCCTGCAACCAAACGAACTGTCGGAGACACAAATCTACAATGGACATAGTGTAAAATGGTCCAATTCAAGTAAGTTATTCATTTGGCATCAATCGAAGTGATAGAAATCAAGTTTTAATGAAAATTATCAAACTCGGCCAAAACATGCTTTTCAGCCCCTGAAAAGCACATTTTGGCCATAAAAACTGAATATGTCCCCTGCAACCAAACGAACTGTCAGAGACACAAATCTACAATGGACATAGTGTAAAATGGTCCAATTCAAGTAAGTTATTCATTTGGCATCATTCGAAGTGATAGAAATTAAGTTTTAATGAAAATTATCATACTCTGCCAAAACATGCTTTTCAGCCTCTGAAAAGCACATTCTGGCCATAAAAACTGAAAATGTTCCCTGCAACCAAACGAACTGTCGGAGACACAAATCTACAATGGACATAGTGTAAAATGGTCCAATTCAAGTAAGTTATTCATTTGGCATCATTCGAAGTGATAGAAATTAAGTTTTAATGAAAATCATCATACTCGGCCAAAACATGCTTTTCAGCCCCTGAAAAGCACATTTTGGCCATAAAAACTGAAAATGTCCCCTGCAACCAAACGAACTGTCGGAGACACAAATCTACAATTGACTTAGTGTAAAATGGTCCAATTCAAGTAAGTTATTCATTTGGCATCATTCAAAGTGATAGAAATCAAGTTTTAATGAAAATTATCATACTCGGCCAAAACATGCTTTTCAGCCCCTGAAAAGCACATTTTGGCCATAAAAACTGAATATGTCCCCTGCAACGAAATGAACTGTCAGAGACACAAATCTACAATGGACATAGTGTAAAATGGTCCAATTCAAGTAAGTTATTCATTTGGCATCATTCGAAGTGATAGAAATCAAGTTTTAATGAAAATTATCATACTCGGCCAAAACATGCTTTTCAGCCTCTGAAAAGCACATTTTGGCCATAAAAACTGAATATGTCCCCTGCAACCAAACGAACTGTCAGAGACACAAATCTACAATGGACATAGTGTAAAATGGTCCAATTCAAGTAAGTTATTCATTTGGCATCATTCGAAGTGATAGAAATCAAGTTTTAATGAAAATTATCATACTCGGCCAAAACATGCTTTTCAGCCCCTGAAAAGCACATTTTGGCCATAAAAACTGAATATGTCCCCTGCAACCAAACGAACTGTCAGAGACACAAATCTACAATGGACATAGTGTAAAATGGTCCAATTCAAGTAAGTTATTCATTTGGCATCATTCGAAGTGATAGAAATCAAGTTTTAATGAAAATTATCATACTCGGCCAAAACATGCTTTTCAGCCCCTGAAAAGCACATTTTGGCCATAAAAACTGAATATGTCCCCTGCAACCAAACGAACTGTCAGAGACACAAATCTACAATGGACATAGTGTAAAATGGTCCAATTCAAGTAAGTTATTCATTTGGCATCATTCGAAGTGATAGAAATTAAGTTTTAATGAAAATTATCATACTCGGCCAAAACATGCTTTTCAGCCTCTGAAAAGCACATTTTGGCCATAAAAACTGAAAATGTCCCCTGCAACCAAACGAACTGTCAGAGACACAAATCTACAATGGACATAGTGTAAAATGGTCCAATTCAAGTAAGTTATTCATTTGGCATCATTCGAAGTGATAGAAATTAAGTTTTAATGAAAATTATCATACTCTGCCAAAACATGCTTTTCAGCCTCTGAAAAGCACATTTTGGCCATAAAAACTGAAAATGTCCCCTGCAACCAAACGAACTGTCGGAGACACAAATCTACAATGGAAATAGTGTAAAATGGTCCAATTCAAGTAAGTTATTCATTTGGCTTCATTCGAATGGATAGAAATCAAGTTTTAATGAAAATTATCATATTCTGCCAAAACGTGCTTTTCAGCCCCTGAAAAGCACATTTTGGCCATAAAAACTGAATATGTCCCCTGCAACGAAATGAACTGTCAGAGACACAAATCTACAATGGACATAGTGTAAAATGGTCCGATTCAAGTAAGTTATTCATTTGGCATCATTCGAATGGATAGAAATCAAGTTTTAATGAAAATTATCATACTCGGCCAAAACATGCTTTTCAGCCTCTGAAAAGCACATTTTGGCCATAAAAACTGAAAATGTCCCCTGCAACCAAACGAACTGTCGGAGACACAAATCTACAATGGACATAGTGTAAAATGGTCCAATTCAAGTAAGTTATTCATTTGGCATCATTCGAATGGATAGAAATCAAGTTTTAATGAAAATTATCATATTCTGCCAAAACGTGCTTTTCAGCCCCTGAAAAGCACATTTTGGCCATAAAAACTGAATATGTCCCCTGCAACGAAATGAACTGTCAGAGACACAAATCTACAATGGACATAGTGTAAAATGGTCCAATTCAAGTAAGTTATTCATTTGGCATCATTCGAATGGATAGAAATCAAGTTTTAATGAAAATTATCATACTCGGCCAAAACATGCTTTTCAGCCTCTGAAAAGCACATTTTGGCCATAAAAACTGAAAATGTCCCCTGCAACCAAACGAACTGTCGGAGACACAAATCTACAATGGACATAGTGTAAAATGGTCCAATTCAAGTAAGTTATTCATTTGGCATCAATCGAAGTGATAGAAATCAAGTTTTAATGAAAATTATCAAACTCGGCCAAAACATGCTTTTCAGCCCCTGAAAAGCACATTTTGGCCATAAAAACTGAATATGTCCCCTGCAACCAAACGAACTGTCAGAGACACAAATCTACAATGGACATAGTGTAAAATGGTCCAATTCAAGTAAGTTATTCATTTGGCATCATTCGAAGTGATAAAAATTAAGTTTTAATGAAAATTATCATACTCTGCCAAAACATGCTTTTCAGCCTCTGAAAAGCACATTTTGGCCATAAAAACTGAAAATGTCCCCTGCAACCAAACGAACTGTCGGAGACACAAATCTACAATGGACATAGTGTAAAATGGTCCAATTCAAGTAAGTTATTCATTTGGCATCATTCGAAGTGATAGAAATCAAGTTTTAATGAAAATTATCATACTCGGCCAAAACATGCTTTTCAGCCCCTGAAAAGCACATTTTGGCCATAAAAACTGAATATGTCCCCTGCAACCAAACGAACTGTCAGAGACACAAATCTACAATGGACATAGTGTAAAATGGTCCAATTCAAGTAAGTTATTCATTTGGCATCATTCGAAGTGATAGAAATTAAGTTTTAATGAAAATTATCATACTCTGCCAAAACATGCTTTTCAGCCTCTGAAAAGCACATTTTGGCCATAAAAACTGAAAATGTCCCCTGCAACCAAACGAACTGTCGGAGACACAAATCTACAATGGACATAGTGTAAAATGGTCCAATTCAAGTAAGTTATTCATTTGGCATCATTTGAAGTGATAGAAATTAAGTTTTAATGAAAATTATCATACTCTGCCAAAACATGCTTTTCAGCCTCTGAAAAGCACATTTTGGCCATAAAAACTGAAAATGTCCCCTGCAACCAAACGAACTGTCGGAGACACAAATCTACAATGGACATAGTGTAAAATGGTCCAATTCAAGTAAGTTATTCATTTGGCATCAATCGAAGTGATAGAAATCAAGTTTTAATGAAAATTATCAAACTCGGCCAAAACATGCTTTTCAGCCCCTGAAAAGCACATTTTGGCCATAAAAACTGAATATGTCCCCTGCAACCAAACGAACTGTCAGAGACACAAATCTACAATGGACATAGTGTTAAATGGTCCAATTCAAGTAAGTTATTCATTTGGCATCATTCGAAGTGATAGAAATTAAGTTTTAATGAAAATTATCATACTCTCCCAAAACATGCTTTTCAGCCTCTGAAAAGCACATTCTGGCCATAAAAACTGAAAATGTCCCCTGCAACCAAACGAACTGTCGGAGACACAAATCTACAATGGACATAGTGTAAAATGGTCCAATTCAAGTAAGTTATTCATTTGGCATCATTCGAAGTGATAGAAATTAAGTTTTAATGAAAATCATCATACTCGGCCAAAACATGCTTTTCAGCCCCTGAAAAGCACATTTTGGCCATAAAAACTGAAAATGTCCCCTGCAACCAAACGAACTGTCGGAGACACAAATCTACAATTGACTTAGTGTAAAATGGTCCAATTCAAGTAAGTTATTCATTTGGCATCATTCGAAGTGATAGAAATCAAGTTTTAATGAAAATTATCATACTCGGCCAAAACATGCTTTTCAGCCTCTGAAAAGCACATTTTGGCCATAAAAACTGAAAATGTCCCCTGCAACCAAACGAACTGCCGGAGACACAAATCTACAATGGACATAGTGTAAAATGGTCCAATTCAAGTAAGTTATTCATTTGGCATCATTCGAATGGATAGAAATCAAGTTTTAATGAAAATTATCATACTCTGCCAAAACGTGCTTTTCAGCCCCTGAAAAGCACATTTTGGCCATAAAAACTGAATATGTCCCCTGCAACCAAACGAACTGTCAGAGACACAAATCTACAATGGACATAGTGTAAAATGGTCCAATTCAAGTAAGTTATTCATTTGGCATCATTCGAAGTGATAGAAATCAAGTTTTAATGAAAATTATCATACTCGGCCAAAACATGCTTTTCAGCCCCTGAAAAGCACATTTTGGCCATAAAAACTGAATATGTCCCCTGCAACCAAACGAACTGTCGGAGACACAAATCTACAATGGACATAGTGTAAAATGGTCCAATTCAAGTAAGTTATTCATTTGGCATCAATCGAAGTGATAGAAATCAAGTTTTAATGAAAATTATCAAACTCGGCCAAAACATGCTTTTCAGCCCCTGAAAAGCACATTTTGGCCATAAAAACTGAATATGTCCCCTGCAACCAAACGAACTGTCAGAGACACAAATCTACAATGGACATAGTGTAAAATGGTCCAATTCAAGTAAGTTATTCATTTGGCATCATTCGAAGTGATAGAAATTAAGTTTTAATGAAAATTATCATACTCTGCCAAAACATGCTTTTCAGCCTCTGAAAAGCACATTCTGGCCATAAAAACTGAAAATGTTCCCTGCAACCAAACGAACTGTCGGAGACACAAATCTACAATGGACATAGTGTAAAATGGTCCAATTCAAGTAAGTTATTCATTTGGCATCATTCGAAGTGATAGAAATTAAGTTTTAATGAAAATCATCATACTCGGCCAAAACATGCTTTTCAGCCCCTGAAAAGCACATTTTGGCCATAAAAACTGAAAATGTCCCCTGCAACCAAACGAACTGTCGGAGACACAAATCTACAATTGACTTAGTGTAAAATGGTCCAATTCAAGTAAGTTATTCATTTGGCATCATTCAAAGTGATAGAAATCAAGTTTTAATGAAAATTATCATACTCGGCCAAAACATGCTTTTCAGCCCCTGAAAAGCACATTTTGGCCATAAAAACTGAATATGTCCCCTGCAACGAAATGAACTGTCAGAGACACAAATCTACAATGGACATAGTGTAAAATGGTCCAATTCAAGTAAGTTATTCATTTGGCATCATTCGAAGTGATAGAAATCAAGTTTTAATGAAAATTATCATACTCGGCCAAAACATGCTTTTCAGCCTCTGAAAAGCACATTTTGGCCATAAAAACTGAATATGTCCCCTGCAACCAAACGAACTGTCAGAGACACAAATCTACAATGGACATAGTGTAAAATGGTCCAATTCAAGTAAGTTATTCATTTGGCATCATTCGAAGTGATAGAAATCAAGTTTTAATGAAAATTATCATACTCGGCCAAAACATGCTTTTCAGCCCCTGAAAAGCACATTTTGGCCATAAAAACTGAATATGTCCCCTGCAACCAAACGAACTGTCAGAGACACAAATCTACAATGGACATAGTGTAAAATGGTCCAATTCAAGTAAGTTATTCATTTGGCATCATTCGAAGTGATAGAAATCAAGTTTTAATGAAAATTATCATACTCGGCCAAAACATGCTTTTCAGCCCCTGAAAAGCACATTTTGGCCATAAAAACTGAATATGTCCCCTGCAACCAAACGAACTGTCAGAGACACAAATCTACAATGGACATAGTGTAAAATGGTCCAATTCAAGTAAGTTATTCATTTGGCATCATTCGAAGTGATAGAAATTAAGTTTTAATGAAAATTATCATACTCGGCCAAAACATGCTTTTCAGCCTCTGAAAAGCACATTTTGGCCATTAAAAACTGAAAATGTCCCCTGCAACCAAACGAACTGTCGGAGACACAAATCTACAATGGACATAGTGTAAAATGGTCCAATTCAAGTAAGTTATTCATTTGGCATCATTCGAATGGATAGAAATCAAGTTTTAATGAAAATTATCATATTCTGCCAAAACGTGCTTTTCAGCCCCTGAAAAGCACATTTTGGCCATAAAAACTGAATATGTCCCCTACAACCAAACGAACTGTAAGAGACACAAATCTACAATGGACATAGTGTAAAATGGTCCAATTCAAGTAAATTATTCATTTGGCATCATTCGAAGTGATAGAAATTAAGTTTTAATGAAAATTATCATACTCTGCCAAAACATGCTTTTCAGCCTCTGAAAAGCACATTTTGGCCATAAAAACTGAAAATGTCCCCTGCAACCAAACGAACTGTCGGAGACACAAATCTACAATGGAAATAGTGTAAAATGGTCCAATTCAAGTAAGTTATTCATTTGGCTTCATTCGAATGGATAGAAATCAAGTTTTAATGAAAATTATCATATTCTGCCAAAACGTGCTTTTCAGCCCCTGAAAAGCACATTTTGGCCATAAAAACTGAATATGTCCCCTGCAACGAAATGAACTGTCAGAGACACAAATCTACAATGGACATAGTGTAAAATGGTCCGATTCAAGTAAGTTATTCATTTGGCATCATTCGAATGGATAGAAATCAAGTTTTAATGAAAATTATCATACTCGGCCAAAACATGCTTTTCAGCCTCTGAAAAGCACATTTTGGCCATAAAAACTGAAAATGTCCCCTGCAACCAAACGAACTGTCGGAGACACAAATCTACAATGGACATAGTGTAAAATGGTCCAATTCAAGTAAGTTATTCATTTGGCATCATTCGAATGGATAGAAATCAAGTTTTAATGAAAATTATCATATTCTGCCAAAACGTGCTTTTCAGCCCCTGAAAAGCACATTTTGGCCATAAAAACTGAATATGTCCCCTGCAACGAAATGAACTGTCAGAGACACAAATCTACAATGGACATAGTGTAAAATGGTCCAATTCAAGTAAGTTATTCATTTGGCATCATTCGAATGGATAGAAATCAAGTTTTAATGAAAATTATCATACTCGGCCAAAACATGCTTTTCAGCCTCTGAAAAGCACATTTTGGCCATAAAAACTGAAAATGTCCCCTGCAACCAAACGAACTGTCGGAGACACAAATCTACAATGGACATAGTGTAAAATGGTCCAATTCAAGTAAGTTATTCATTTGGCATCATTCGAAGTGATAGAAATCAAGATTTAATGAAAATTACCATACTCGGCCAAAACATGCTTTTCAGCCTCTGAAAAGCACATTTTGGCCATAAAAACTGAAAATGTCCCCTGCAACCAAACGAACTGTCGGAGACACAAATCTACAATGGACATAGTGTAAAATGGTCCAATTCAAGTAAGTTATTCATTTGGCATCAATCGAAGTGATAGAAATCAAGTTTTAATGAAAATTATCAAACTCGGCCAAAACATGCTTTTCAGCCCCTGAAAAGCACATTTTGGCCATAAAAACTGAATATGTCCCCTGCAACCAAACGAACTGTCAGAGACACAAATCTACAATGGACATAGTGTAAAATGGTCCAATTCAAGTAAGTTATTCATTTGGCATCATTCGAAGTGATAAAAATTAAGTTTTAATGAAAATTATCATACTCTGCCAAAACATGCTTTTCAGCCTCTGAAAAGCACATTTTGGCCATAAAAACTGAAAATGTCCCCTGCAACCAAACGAACTGTCGGAGACACAAATCTACAATGGACATAGTGTAAAATGGTCCAATTCAAGTAAGTTATTCATTTGGCATCAATCGAAGTGATAGAAATCAAGTTTTAATGAAAATTATCAAACTCGGCCAAAACATGCTTTTCAGCCCCTGAAAAGCACATTTTGGCCATAAAAACTGAATATGTCCCCTGCAACCAAACGAACTGTCAGAGACACAAATCTACAATGGACATAGTGTTAAATGGTCCAATTCAAGTAAGTTATTCATTTGGCATCATTCGAAGTGATAGAAATTAAATTTTAATGAAAATTATCATACTCTGCCAAAACATGCTTTTCAGCCTCTGAAAAGCACATTCTGGCCATAAAAACTGAAAATGTCCCCTGCAACCAAACGAACTGTCGGAGACACAAATCTACAATGGACATAGTGTAAAATGGTCCAATTCAAGTAAGTTATTCATTTGGCATCATTCGAAGTGATAGAAATTAAGTTTTAATGAAAATCATCATACTCGGCCAAAACATGCTTTTCAGCCCCTGAAAAGCACATTTTGGCCATAAAAACTGAAAATGTCCCCTGCAACCAAACGAACTGTCGGAGACACAAATCTACAATTGACTTAGTGTAAAATGGTCCAATTCAAGTAAGTTATTCATTTGGCATCATTCGAAGTGATAGAAATCAAGTTTTAATGAAAATTATCATACTCGGCCAAAACATGCTTTTCAGCCTCTGAAAAGCACATTTTGGCCATAAAAACTGAAAATGTCCCCTGCAACCAAACGAACTGCCGGAGACACAAATCTACAATGGACATAGTGTAAAATGGTCCAAATCAAGTAAGTTATTCATTTGGCATCATTCGAATGGATAGAAATCAAGTTTTAATGAAAATTATCATACTCTGCCAAAACGTGCTTTTCAGCCCCTGAAAAGCACATTTTGGCCATAAAAACTGAATATGTCCCCTGCAACGAAATGAACTGTCAGAGACACAAATCTACAATGGACATAGTGTAAAATGGTCCAATTCAAGTAAGTTCTTCATTTGGCATCATTCGAAGTGATAGAAATCAAGTTTTAATGAAAATTATCATACTCGGCCAAAACATGCTTTTCAGCCTCTGAAAAGCACATTTTGGCCATAAAAACTGAATATGTCCCCTGCAACCAAACGAACTGTCAGAGACACAAATGTACAATGGACATAGTGTAAAATGGTCCAATTCAAGTAAGTTATTCATTTGGCATCATTCGAAGTGATAGAAATCAAGTTTTAATGAAAATTATCATACTCGGCCAAAACATGCTTTTCAGCCCCTGAAAAGCACATTTTGGCCATAAAAACTGAATATGTCCCCTGCAACCAAACGAACTGTCAGAGACACAAATCTACAATGGACATAGTGTAAAATGGTCCAATTCAAGTAAGTTATTCATTTGGCATCATTCGAAGTGATAGAAATCAAGTTTTAATGAAAATTATCATACTCGGCCAAAACATGCTTTTCAGCCCCTGAAAAGCACATTTTGGCCATAAAAACTGAATATGTCCCCTGCAACCAAACGAACTGTCAGAGACACAAATCTACAATGGACATAGTGTAAAATGGTCCAATTCAAGTAAGTTATTCATTTGGCATCATTCGAAGTGATAGAAATTAAGTTTTAATGAAAATTATCATACTCGGCCAAAACATGCTTTTCAGCCTCTGAAAAGCACATTTTGGCCATTAAAAACTGAAAATGTCCCCTGCAACCAAACGAACTGTCGGAGACACAAATCTACAATGGACATAGTGTAAAATGGTCCAATTCAAGTAAGTTATTCATTTGGCATCATTCGAATGGATAGAAATCAAGTTTTAATGAAAATTATCATATTCTGCCAAAACGTGCTTTTCAGCCCCTGAAAAGCACATTTTGGCCATAAAAACTGAATATGTCCCCTACAACCAAACGAACTGTAAGAGACACAAATCTACAATGGACATAGTGTAAAATGGTCCAATTCAAGTAAATTATTCATTTGGCATCATTCGAAGTGATAGAAATCAAGTTTTAATGAAAATTATCATACTCGGCCAAAACATGCTTTTCAGCCTCTGAAAAGCACATTTTGGCCATAAAAACTGAAAATGTCCCCTGCAACCAAACGAACTGCCGGAGACACAAATCTACAATGGACATAGTGTAAAATGGTCCAATTCAAGTAAGTTATTCATTTGGCATCATTCGAATGGATAGAAATCAAGTTTTAATGAAAATTATCATACTCGGCCAAAACATGCTTTTCAGCCCCTGAAAAGCACATTTTGGCCATAAAAACTGAATATGTCCCCTGCTACCAAACGAACTGTCAGAGACACAAATCTACAATGGACATAGTGTAAAATGGTCCAATTCAAGTAAGTTATTCATTTGGCATCATTCGAAGTGATAGAAATCAAGTTTTAATGAAAATTATCATACTCGGCCAAAACATGCTTTTCAGCCCCTGAAAAGCACATTTTGGCCATAAAAACTGAATATGTCCCCTGCAACCAAACGAACTGTCAGAGACACAAATCTACAATGGACATAGTGTAAAATGGTCCAATTCAAGTAAGTTATTCATTTGGCATCATTCGAAGTGATAGAAATTAAGTTTTAATGAAAATTATCATACTCGGCCAAAACATGCTTTTCAGCCTCTGAAAAGCACATTTTGGCCATTAAAAACTGAAAATGTCCCCTGCAACCAAACGAACTGTCGGAGACACAAATCTACAATGGACATAGTGTAAAATGGTCCAATTCAAGTAAGTTATTCATTTGGCATCATTCGAATGGATAGAAATCAAGTTTTAATGAAAATTATCATATTCTGCCAAAACGTGCTTTTCAGCCCCTGAAAAGCACATTTTGGCCATAAAAACTGAATATGTCCCCTACAACCAAACGAACTGTAAGAGACACAAATCTACAATGGACATAGTGTAAAATGGTCCAATTCAAGTAAATTATTCATTTGGCATCATTCGAAGTGATAGAAATCAAGTTTTAATGAAAATTATCATACTCGGCCAAAACATGCTTTTCAGCCCCTGAAAAGCACATTTTGGCCATAAAAACTGAATATGTCCCCTGCAACCAAACGAACTGTCAGAGACACAAATCTACAATGGACATAGTGTAAAATGGTCCAATTCAAGTAAGTTATTCATTTGGCATCATTCGAAGTGATAGAAATTAAGTTTTAATGAAAATTATCATACTCTGCCAAAACATGCTTTTCAGCCTCTGAAAAGCACATTCTGGCCATAAAAACTGAAAATGTCCCCTGCAACCAAACGAACTGTCGGAGACACAAATCTACAATGGACATAGTGTAAAATGGTCCAATTCAAGTAAGTTATTCATTTGGCATCATTCGAAGTGATAGAAATTAAGTTTTAATGAAAATCATCATACTCGGCCAAAACATGCTTTTCAGCCCCTGAAAAGCACATTTTGGCCATAAAAACTGAAAATGTCCCCTGCAACCAAACGAACTGTCGGAGACACAAATCTACAATTGACTTAGTGTAAAATGGTCCAATTCAAGTAAGTTATTCATTTGGCATCATTCGAAGTGATAGAAATCAAGTTTTAATGAAAATTATCATACTCGGCCAAAACATGCTTTTCAGCCTCTGAAAAGCACATTTTGGCCATAAAAACTGAAAATGTCCCCTGCAACCAAACGAACTGCCGGAGACACAAATCTACAATGGACATAGTGTAAAATGGTCCAATTCAAGTAAGTTATTCATTTGGCATCATTCGAATGGATAGAAATCAAGTTTTAATGAAAATTATCATACTCTGCCAAAACGTGCTTTTCAGCCACTGAAAAGCACATTTTGGCCATAAAAACTGAATATGTCCCCTGCAACGAAACGAACTGTCAGAGACACAAATCTACAATGGACATAGTGTAAAATGGTCCAATTCAAGTAAATTATTCATTTGGCATCATTCGAAGTGATAGAAATCAAGTTTTAATGAAAATTATCATACTCGGCCAAAACATGCTTTTCAGCCTCTGAAAAGCACATTTTGGCCATAAAAACTGAAAATGTCCCCTGCAACCAAACGAACTGTCGGAGACACAAATCTACAATGGACATAGTGTAAAATGGTCCAATTCAAGTAAGTTATTCATTTGGCATCAATCGAAGTGATAGAAATCAAGTTTTAATGAAAATTATCAAACTCGGCCAAAACATGCTTTTCAGCCCCTGAAAAGCACATTTTGGCCATAAAAACTGAATATGTCCCCTGCAACCAAACGAACTGTCAGAGACACAAATCTACAATGGACATAGTGTAAAATGGTCCAATTCAAGTAAGTTATTCATTTGGCATCATTCGAAGTGATAAAAATTAAGTTTTAATGAAAATTATCATACTCTGCCAAAACATGCTTTTCAGCCTCTGAAAAGCACATTTTGGCCATAAAAACTGAAAATGTCCCCTGCAACCAAACGAACTGTCGGAGACACAAATCTACAATGGACATAGTGTAAAATGGTCCAATTCAAGTAAGTTATTCATTTGGCATCATTCGAAGTGATAGAAATCAAGTTTTAATGAAAATTATCATACTCGGCCAAAACATGCTCTTCAGCCTCTGAAAAGCACATTTTGGCCATAAAAACTGAATATGTCCCCTGCAACCAAACGAACTGTCGGAGACACAAATCTACAATGGACATAGTGTAAAATGGTCCAATTCAAGTAAGTTATTCATTTGGCATCATTCGAAGTGATAGAAATCAAGTTTTAATGAAATTTACCATACTCGGCAAAAACATGCTTTTCAGCCCCTGAAAAGCACATTTTGGCCATAAAAACTGAATATTTCCCCTGCAACCAAACGAACTGTCAGAGACACAAATCTACAATGGACATAGTGTAAAATGGTCCAATTCAAGTAAGTTATTCATTTGGCATCATTCGAAGTGATAGAAATTAAGTTTTAATGAAAATTATCATACTCTGCCAAAACATGCTTTTCAGCCTCTGAAAAGCACATTTTGGCCATAAAAACTGAAAATGTCCCCTGCAACCAAACGAACTGTCGGAGACACAAATCTACAATGGAAATAGTGTAAAATGGTCCAATTCAAGTAAGTTATTCATTTGGCTTCATTCGAATGGATAGAAATCAAGTTTTAATGAAAATTATCATATTCTGCCAAAACGTGCTTTTCAGCCCCTGAAAAGCACATTTTGGCCATAAAAACTGAATATGTCCCCTGCAACCAAACGAACTGTCAGAGACACAAATCTACAATGGACATAGTGTAAAATGGTCCAATTCAAGTAAGTTATTCATTTGGCATCATTCGAAGTGATAAAAATTAAGTTTTAATGAAAATTATCATACTCTGCCAAAACATGCTTTTCAGCCTCTGAAAAGCACATTTTGGCCATAAAAACTGAAAATGTCCCCTGCAACCAAACGAACTGTCGGAGACACAAATCTACAATGGACATAGTGTAAAATGGTCCAATTCAAGTAAGTTATTCATTTGGCATCATTCGAAGTGATAGAAATCAAGTTTTAATGAAAATTATCATACTCGGCCAAAACATGCTTTTCAGCCTCTGAAAAGCACATTTTGGCCATAAAAACTGAATATGTCCCCTGCAACCAAACGAACTGTCGGAGACACAAATCTACAATGGACATAGTGTAAAATGGTCCAATTCAAGTAAGTTATTCATTTGGCATCATTCGAAGTGATAGAAATCAAGTTTTAATGAAAATTACCATGCTCGGTAAAAACATGCTTTTCAGCCCCTGAAAAGCACATTTTGGCCATAAAAACTGAATATGTCCCCTGCAACCAAACGAACTGTCAGAGACACAAATCTACAATGGACATAGTGTAAAATGGTCCAATTCAAGTAAGTTATTCATTTGGCATCATTCGAAGTGATAGAAATTAAGTTTTAATGAAAATTATCATACTCTGCCAAAACATGCTTTTCAGCCTCTGAAAAGCACATTTTGGCCATAAAAACTGAAAATGTCCCCTGCAACCAAACGAACTGTCGGAGACACAAATCTACAATGGAAATAGTGTAAAATGGTCCAATTCAAGTAAGTTATTCATTTGGCTTCATTCGAATGGATAGAAATCAAGTTTTAATGAAAATTATCATATTCTGCCAAAACGTGCTTTTCAGCCCCTGAAAAGCACATTTTGGCCATAAAAACTGAATATGTCCCCTGCAACGAAATGAACTGTCAGAGACACAAATCTACAATGGACATAGTGTAAAATGGTCCGATTCAAGTAAGTTATTCATTTGGCATCATTCGAATGGATAGAAATCAAGTTTTAATGAAAATTATCATACTCGGCCAAAACATGCTTTTCAGCCTCTGAAAAGCACATTTTGGCCATAAAAACTGAAAATGTCCCCTGCAACCAAACGAACTGTCGGAGACACAAATCTACAATGGACATAGTGTAAAATGGTCCAATTCAAGTAAGTTATTCATTTGGCATCATTCGAATGGATAGAAATCAAGTTTTAATGAAAATTATCATATTCTGCCAAACAGTGCTTTTCAGCCCCTGAAAAGCACATTTTGGCCATAAAAACTGAATATGTCCCCTGCAACGAAATGAACTGTCAGAGACACAAATCTACAATGGACATAGTGTAAAATGGTCCAATTCAAGTAAGTTATTCATTTGGCATCATTCGAATGGATAGAAATCAAGTTTTAATGAAAATTATCATACTCGGCCAAAACATGCTTTTCAGCCTCTGAAAAGCACATTTTGGCCATAAAAACTGAAAATGTCCCCTGCAACCAAACGAACTGTCGGAGACACAAATCTACAATGGACATAGTGTAAAATGGTCCAATTCAAGTAAGTTATTCATTTGGCATCAATCGAAGTGATAGAAATCAAGTTTTAATGAAAATTATCAAACTCGGCCAAAACATGCTTTTCAGCCCCTGAAAAGCACATTTTGGCCATAAAAACTGAATATGTCCCCTGCAACCAAACGAACTGTCAGAGACACAAATCTACAATGGACATAGTGTAAAATGGTCCAATTCAAGTAAGTTATTCATTTGGCATCATTCGAAGTGATAAAAATTAAGTTTTAATGAAAATTATCATACTCTGCCAAAACATGCTTTTCAGCCCCTGAAAAGCACATTTTGGCCATAAAAACTGAATATGTCCCCTGCAACCAAACGAACTGTCAGAGACACAAATCTACAATGGACATAGTGTAAAATGGTCCAATTCAAGTAAGTTATTCATTTGGCATCATTCGAAGTGATAGAAATTAAGTTTTAATGAAAATTATCATACTCGGCCAAAACATGCTTTTCAGCCTCTGAAAAGCACATTTTGGCCATTAAAAACTGAAAATGTCCCCAGCAACCAAACGAACTGTCGGAGACACAAATCTACAATGGACATAGTGTAAAATGGTCCAATTCAAGTAAGTTATTCATTTGGCATCATTCGAAGTGATAGAAATTAAGTTTTAATGAAAATCATCATACTCGGCCAAAACATGCTTTTCAGCCCCTGAAAAGCACATTTTGGCCATAAAAACTGAAAATGTCCCCTGCAACCAAACGAACTGTCGGAGACACAAATCTACAATTGACTTAGTGTAAAATGGTCCAATTCAAGTAAGTTATTCATTTGGCATCATTCGAAGTGATAGAAATCAAGTTTTAATGAAAATTATCATACTCGGCCAAAACATGCTTTTCAGCCCCTGAAAAGCACATTTTGGCCATAAAAACTGAAAATGTCCCCTGCAACCAAACGAACTGTCGGAGACACAAATCTACAATTGACTTAGTGTAAAATGGTCCAATTCAAGTAAGTTATTCATTTGGCATCATTCGAAGTGATAGAAATCAAGTTTTAATGAAAATTATCATACTCGGCCAAAACATGCTTTTCAGCCTCTGAAAAGCACATTTTGGCCATAAAAACTGAAAATGTCCCCTGCAACCAAACGAACTGCCGGAGACACAAATCTACAATGGACATAGTGTAAAATGGTCCAATTCAAGTAAGTTATTCATTTGGCATCATTCGAATGGATAGAAATCAAGTTTTAATGAAAATTATCATACTCTGCCAAAACGTGCTTTTCAGCCCCTGAAAAGCACATTTTGGCCATAAAAACTGAATATGTCCCCTGCAACCAAACGAACTGTCAGAGACACAAATCTACAATGGACATAGTGTAAAATGGTCCAATTCAAGTAAGTTATTCATTTGGCATCATTCGAAGTGATAGAAATCAAGTTTTAATGAAAATTATCATACTCGGCCAAAACATGCTTTTCAGCCCCTGAAAAGCACATTTTGGCCATAAAAACTGAATATGTCCCCTGCAACCAAACGAACTGTCGGAGACACAAATCTACAATGGACATAGTGTAAAATGGTCCAATTCAAGTAAGTTATTCATTTGGCATCAATCGAAGTGATAGAAATCAAGTTTTAATGAAAATTATCAAACTCGGCCAAAACATGCTTTTCAGCCCCTGAAAAGCACATTTTGGCCATAAAAACTGAATATGTCCCCTGCAACCAAACGAACTGTCAGAGACACAAATCTACAATGGACATAGTGTAAAATGGTCCAATTCAAGTAAGTTATTCATTTGGCATCATTCGAAGTGATAGAAATTAAGTTTTAATGAAAATTATCATACTCTGCCAAAACATGCTTTTCAGCCTCTGAAAAGCACATTCTGGCCATAAAAACTGAAAATGTCCCCTGCAACCAAACGAACTGTCGGAGACACAAATCTACAATGGACATAGTGTAAAATGGTCCAATTCAAGTAAGTTATTCATTTGGCATCATTCGAAGTGATAGAAATTAAGTTTTAATGAAAATCATCATACTCGGCCAAAACATGCTTTTCAGCCCCTGAAAAGCACATTTTGGCCATAAAAACTGAAAATGTCCCCTGCAACCAAACGAACTGTCGGAGACACAAATCTACAATTGACTTAGTGTAAAATGGTCCAATTCAAGTAAGTTATTCATTTGGCATCATTCGAAGTGATAGAAATCAAGTTTTAATGAAAATTATCATACTCGGCCAAAACATGCTTTTCAGCCCCTGAAAAGCACATTTTGGCCATAAAAACTGAATATGTCCCCTGCAACGAAATGAACTGTCAGAGACACAAATCTACAATGGACATAGTGTAAAATGGTCCAATTCAAGTAAGTTATTCATTTGGCATCATTCGAAGTGATAGAAATCAAGTTTTAATGAAAATTATCATACTCGGCCAAAACATGCTTTTCAGCCTCTGAAAAGCACATTTTGGCCATAAAAACTGAATATGTCCCCTGCAACCAAACGAACTGTCAGAGACACAAATCTACAATGGACATAGTGTAAAATGGTCCAATTCAAGTAAGTTATTCATTTGGCATCATTCGAAGTGATAGAAATCAAGTTTTAATGAAAATTATCATACTCGGCCAAAACATGCTTTTCAGCCCCTGAAAAGCACATTTTGGCCATAAAAACTGAATATGTCCCCTGCAACCAAACGAACTGTCAGAGACACAAATCTACAATGGACATAGTGTAAAATGGTCCAATTCAAGTAAGTTATTCATTTGGCATCATTCGAAGTGATAGAAATCAAGTTTTAATGAAAATTATCATACTCGGCCAAAACATGCTTTTCAGCCCCTGAAAAGCACATTTTGGCCATAAAAACTGAATATGTCCCCTGCAACCAAACGAACTGTCAGAGACACAAATCTACAATGGACATAGTGTAAAATGGTCCAATTCAAGTAAGTTATTCATTTGGCATCATTCGAAGTGATAGAAATTAAGTTTTAATGAAAATTATCATACTCGGCCAAAACATGCTTTTCAGCCCCTGAAAAGCACATTTTGGCCATTAAAAACTGAATATGTCCCCTGCAACCAAACGAACTGTCGGAGACACAAATCTACAATGGACATAGTGTAAAATGGTCCAATTCAAGTAAGTTATTCATTTGGCATCATTCGAAGTGATAGAAATTAAGTTTTAATGAAAATCATCATACTCGGCCAAAACATGCTTTTCAGCCCCTGAAAAGCACATTTTGGCCATAAAAACTGAAAATGTCCCCTGCAACCAAACGAACTGTCGGAGACACAAATCTACAATTGACTTAGTGTAAAATGGTCCAATTCAAGTAAGTTATTCATTTGGCATCATTCGAAGTGATAGAAATCAAGTTTTAATGAAAATTATCATACTCGGCCAAAACATGCTTTTCAGCCCCTGAAAAGCACATTTTGGCCATAAAAACTGAAAATGTTCCCTGCAACCAAACGAACTGTCGGAGACACAAATCTACAATTGACTTAGTGTAAAATGGTCCAATTCAAGTAAGTTATTCATTTGGCATCATTCGAAGTGATAGAAATCAAGTTTTAATGAAAATTATCATACTCGGCCAAAACATGCTTTTCAGCCTCTGAAAAGCACATTTTGGCCATAAAAACTGAAAATGTCCCCTGCAACCAAACGAACTGCCGGAGACACAAATCTACAATGGACATAGTGTAAAATGGTCCAATTCAAGTAAGTTATTCATTTGGCATCATTCGAATGGATAGAAATCAAGTTTTAATGAAAATTATCATACTCTGCCAAAACGTGCTTTTCAGCCCCTGAAAAGCACATTTTGGCCATAAAAACTGAATATGTCCCCTGCAACCAAACGAACTGTCAGAGACACAAATCTACAATGGACATAGTGTAAAATGGTCCAATTCAAGTAAGTTATTCATTTGGCATCATTCGAAGTGATAGAAATCAAGTTTTAATGAAAATTATCATACTCGGCCAAAACATGCTTTTCAGCCCCTGAAAAGCACATTTTGGCCATAAAAACTGAATATGTCCCCTGCAACCAAACGAACTGTCAGAGACACAAATCTACAATGGACATAGTGTAAAATGGTCCAATTCAAGTAAGTTATTCATTTGGCATCATTCAAAGTGATAGAAATCAAGTTTTAATGAAAATTATCATACTCGGCCAAAACATGCTTTTCAGCCCCTGAAAAGCACATTTTGGCCATAAAAACTGAATATGTCCCCTGCAACCAAACGAACTGTCAGAGACACAAATCTACAATGGACATAGTGTAAAATGGTCCAATTCAAGTAAGTTATTCATTTGGCATCATTCGAAGTGATAGAAATTAAGTTTTAATGAAAATTATCATACTCGGCCAAAACATGCTTTTCAGCCTCTGAAAAGCACATTTTGGCCATTAAAAACTGAAAATGTCCCCTGCAACCAAACGAACTGTCGGAGACACAAATCTACAATGGACATAGTGTAAAATGGTCCAATTCAAGTAAGTTATTCATTTGGCATCATTCAAATGGATAGAAATCAAGTTTTAATGAAAATTATCATATTCTGCCAAAACGTGCTTTTCAGCCCCTGAAAAGCACATTTTGGCCATAAAAACTGAATATGTCCCCTACAACCAAACGAAGTGTAAGAGACACAAATCTACAATGGACATAGTGTAAAATGGTCCAATTCAAGTAAATTATTCATTTGGCATCATTCGAAGTGATAGAAATCAAGTTTTAATGAAAATTATCATACTCGGCCAAAACATGCTTTTCAGCCTCTGAAAAGCACATTTTGGCCATAAAAACTGAAAATGTCCCCTGCAACCAAACGAACTGTCGGAGACACAAATCTACAATGGACATAGTGTAAAATGGTCCAATTCAAGTAAGTTATTCATTTGGCATCAATCGAAGTGATAGAAATCAAGTTTTAATGAAAATTATCAAACTCGGCCAAAACATGCTTTTCAGCCCCTGAAAAGCACATTTTGGCCATAAAAACTGAAAAAGTCCCCTGCAACCAAACGAACTGTCAGAGACACAAATCTACAATGGACATAGTGTAAAATGGTCCAATTCAAGTAAGTTATTCATTTGGCATCATTCGAAGTGATAGAAATTAAGTTTTAATGAAAATTATCATACTCTGCCAAAACATGCTTTTCAGCCTCTGAAAAGCACATTCTGGCCATAAAAACTGAAAATGTCCCCTGCAACCAAACGAACTGTCGGAGACACAAATCTACAATGGACATAGTGTAAAATGGTCCAATTCAAGTAAGTTATTCATTTGGCATCAATCGAAGTGATAGAAATCAAGTTTTAATGAAAATTATCAAACTCGGCCAAAACATGCTTTTCAGCCCCTGAAAGCACATTTTGGCCATAAAAACTGAATATGTCCCCTGCAACCAAACGAACTGTCAGAGACACAAATCTACAATGGACATAGTGTAAAATGGTCCAATTCAAGTAAGTTATTCATTTGGCATCATTCGAAGTGATAAAAATTAAGTTTTAATGAAAATTATCATACTCTGCCAAAACATGCTTTTCAGCCTCTGAAAAGCACATTTTGGCCATAAAAACTGAAAATGTCCCCTGCAACCAAACGAACTGTCGGAGACACAAATCTACAATGGACATAGTGTAAAATGGTCCAATTCAAGTAAGTTATTCATTTGGCATCATTCGAAGTGATAGAAATCAAGTTTTAATGAAAATTATCATACTCGGCCAAAACATGCTTTTCAGCCTCTGAAAAGCACATTTTGGCCATAAAAACTGAATATGTCCCCTGCAACCAAACGAACTGTCGGAGACACAAATCTACAATGGACATAGTGTAAAATGGTCCAATTCAAGTAAGTTATTCATTTGGCATCATTCGAAGTGATAGAAATCAAGTTTTAATGAAAATTACCATACTCGGCAAAAACATGCTTTTCAGCCCCTGAAAAGCACATTTTGGCCATAAAAACTGAATATGTCCCCTGCAACCAAACGAACTGTCAGAGACACAAATCTACAATGGACATAGTGTAAAATGGTCCAATTCAAGTAAGTTATTCATTTGGCATCATTCGAAGTGATAGAAATTAAGTTTTAATGAAAATTATCATACTCTGCCAAAACATGCTTTTCAGCCTCTGAAAAGCACATTTTGGCCATAAAAACTGAAAATGTCCCCTGCAACCAAACGAACTGTCGGAGACACAAATCTACAATGGAAATAGTGTAAAATGGTCCAATTCAAGTAAGTTATTCATTTGGCTTCATTCGAATGGATAGAAATCAAGTTTTAATGAAAATTATCATATTCTGCCAAAACGTGCTTTTCAGCCCCTGAAAAGCACATTTTGGCCATAAAAACTGAATATGTCCCCTGCAACGAAAAGAACTGTCAGAGACACAAATCTACAATGGACATAGTGTAAAATGGTCCGATTCAAGTAAGTTATTCATTTGGCATCATTCGAATGGATAGAAATCAAGTTTTAATGAAAATTATCATACTCGGCCAAAACATGCTTTTCAGCCTCTGAAAAGCACATTTTGGCCATAAAAACTGAAAATGTCCCCTGCAACCAAACGAACTGTCGGAGACACAAATCTACAATGGACATAGTGTAAAATGGTCCAATTCAAGTAAGTTATTCATTTGGCATCATTCGAATGGATAGAAATCAAGTTTTAATGAAAATTATCATATTCTGCCAAAACGTGCTTTTCAGCCCCTGAAAAGCACATTTTGGCCATAAAAACTGAATATGTCCCCTGCAACGAAATGAACTGTCAGAGACACAAATCTACAATGGACATAGTGTAAAATGGTCCAATTCAAGTAAGTTATTCATTTGGCATCATTCGAATGGATAGAAATCAAGTTTTAATGAAAATTATCATACTCGGCCAAAACATGCTTTTCAGCCTCTGAAAAGCACATTTTGGCCATAAAAACTGAAAATGTCCCCTGCAACCAAACGAACTGTCGGAGACACAAATCTACAATGGACATAGTGTAAAATGGTCCAATTCAAGTAAGTTATTCATTTGGCATCATTCGAAGTGATAAAAATTAAGTTTTAATGAAAATTATCATACTCTGACAAAACATGCTTTTCAGCCTCTGAAAAGCACATTTTGGCCATAAAAACTGAAAATGTCCCCTGCAACCAAACGAACTGTCGGAGACACAAATCTACAATGGACATGGTGTAAAATGGTCCAATTCAAGTAAGTTATTCATTTGGCATCATTCGAAGTGATAGAAATCAAGTTTTAATGAAAATTATCATACTCGGCCAAAACATGCTTTTCAGCCTCTGAAAAGCACATTTTGGCCATAAAAACTGAATATGTCCCCTGCAACCAAACGAACTGTCGGAGACACAAATCTACAATGGACATAGTGTAAAATGGTCCAATTCAAGTAAGTTATTCATTTGGCATCATTCGAAGTGATAGAAATCAAGTTTTAATGAAAATTACCATACTCGGCCAAAACATGCTTTTCAGCCCCTGAAAAGCACATTTTGGCCATAAAAACTGAATATGTCCCCTGCAACCAAACGAACTGTCAGAGACACAAATCTACAATGGACATAGTGTAAAATGGTCCAATTCAAGTAAGTTATTCATTTGGCATCATTCGAAGTGATAGAAATCAAGTTTTAATGAAAATTATCATACTCGGCCAAAACATGCTTTTCAGCCCCTGAAAAGCACATTTTGGCCATAAAAACTGAATATGTCCCCTGCAACCAAACGAACTGTCAGAGACACAAATCTACAATGGACATAGTGTAAAATGGTCCAATTCAAGTAAGTTATTCATTTGGCATCATTCGAAGTGATAGAAATTAAGTTTTAATGAAAATTATCATACTCGGCCAAAACATGCTTTTCAGCCTCTGAAAAGCACATTTTGGCCATTAAAAACTGAAAATGTCCCCTGCAACCAAACGAACTGTCGGAGACACAAATCTACAATGGACATAGTGTAAAATGGTCCAATTCAAGTAAGTTATTCATTTGGCATCATTCAAATGGATAGAAATCAAGTTTTAATGAAAATTATCATATTCTGCCAAAACGTGCTTTTCAGCCCCTGAAAAGCACATTTTGGCCATAAAAACTGAATATGTCCCCTACAACCAAACGAAGTGTAAGAGACACAAATCTACAATGGACATAGTGTAAAATGGTCCAATTCAAGTAAATTATTCATTTGGCATCATTCGAATGGATAGAAATCAAGTTTTAATGAAAATTATCATATTCTGCCAAAACGTGCTTTTCAGCCCCTGAAAAGCACATTTTGGCCATAAAAACTGAATATGTCCCCTGCAACGAAAAGAACTGTCAGAGACACAAATCTACAATGGACATAGTGTAAAATGGTCCGATTCAAGTAAGTTATTCATTTGGCATCATTCGAATGGATAGAAATCAAGTTTTAATGAAAATTATCATACTCGGCCAAAACATGCTTTTCAGCCTCTGAAAAGCACATTTTGGCCATAAAAACTGAAAATGTCCCCTGCAACCAAACGAACTGTCGGAGACACAAATCTACAATGGACATAGTGTAAAATGGTCCAATTCAAGTAAGTTATTCATTTGGCATCATTCGAATGGATAGAAATCAAGTTTTAATGAAAATTATCATATTCTGCCAAAACGTGCTTTTCAGCCCCTGAAAAGCACATTTTGGCCATAAAAACTGAATATGTCCCCTGCAACGAAATGAACTGTCAGAGACACAAATCTACAATGGACATAGTGTAAAATGGTCCAATTCAAGTAAGTTATTCATTTGGCATCATTCGAATGGATAGAAATCAAGTTTTAATGAAAATTATCATACTCGGCCAAAACATGCTTTTCAGCCTCTGAAAAGCACATTTTGGCCATAAAAACTGAAAATGTCCCCTGCAACCAAACGAACTGTCGGAGACACAAATCTACAATGGACATAGTGTAAAATGGTCCAATTCAAGTAAGTTATTCATTTGGCATCATTCGAAGTGATAAAAATTAAGTTTTAATGAAAATTATCATACTCTGACAAAACATGCTTTTCAGCCTCTGAAAAGCACATTTTGGCCATAAAAACTGAAAATGTCCCCTGCAACCAAACGAACTGTCGGAGACACAAATCTACAATGGACATGGTGTAAAATGGTCCAATTCAAGTAAGTTATTCATTTGGCATCATTCGAAGTGATAGAAATCAAGTTTTAATGAAAATTATCATACTCGGCCAAAACATGCTTTTCAGCCTCTGAAAAGCACATTTTGGCCATAAAAACTGAATATGTCCCCTGCAACCAAACGAACTGTCGGAGACACAAATCTACAATGGACATAGTGTAAAATGGTCCAATTCAAGTAAGTTATTCATTTGGCATCATTCGAAGTGATAGAAATCAAGTTTTAATGAAAATTACCATACTCGGCCAAAACATGCTTTTCAGCCCCTGAAAAGCACATTTTGGCCATAAAAACTGAATATGTCCCCTGCAACCAAACGAACTGTCAGAGACACAAATCTACAATGGACATAGTGTAAAATGGTCCAATTCAAGTAAGTTATTCATTTGGCATCATTCGAAGTGATAGAAATCAAGTTTTAATGAAAATTATCATACTCGGCCAAAACATGCTTTTCAGCCCCTGAAAAGCACATTTTGGCCATAAAAACTGAATATGTCCCCTGCAACCAAACGAACTGTCAGAGACACAAATCTACAATGGACATAGTGTAAAATGGTCCAATTCAAGTAAGTTATTCATTTGGCATCATTCGAAGTGATAGAAATTAAGTTTTAATGAAAATTATCATACTCGGCCAAAACATGCTTTTCAGCCTCTGAAAAGCACATTTTGGCCATTAAAAACTGAAAATGTCCCCTGCAACCAAACGAACTGTCGGAGACACAAATCTACAATGGACATAGTGTAAAATGGTCCAATTCAAGTAAGTTATTCATTTGGCATCATTCAAATGGATAGAAATCAAGTTTTAATGAAAATTATCATATTCTGCCAAAACGTGCTTTTCAGCCCCTGAAAAGCACATTTTGGCCATAAAAACTGAATATGTCCCCTACAACCAAACGAAGTGTAAGAGACACAAATCTACAATGGACATAGTGTAAAATGGTCCAATTCAAGTAAATTATTCATTTGGCATCATTCGAAGTGATAGAAATCAAGTTTTAATGAAAATTATCATACTCGGCCAAAACATGCTTTTCAGCCTCTGAAAAGCACATTTTGGCCATAAAAACTGAAAATGTCCCCTGCAACCAAACGAACTGTCGGAGACACAAATCTACAATGGACATAGTGTAAAATGGTCCAATTCAAGTAAGTTATTCATTTGGCATCAATCGAAGTGATAGAAATCAAGTTTTAATGAAAATTATCAAACTCGGCCAAAACATGCTTTTCAGCCCCTGAAAAGCACATTTTGGCCATAAAAACTGAATATGTCCCCTGCAACCAAACGAACTGTCAGAGACACAAATCTACAATGGACATAGTGTAAAATGGTCCAATTCAAGTAAGTTATTCATTTGGCATCATTCGAAGTGATAGAAATTAAGTTTTAATGAAAATTATCATACTCTGCCAAAACATGCTTTTCAGCCTCTGAAAAGCACATTCTGGCCATAAAAACTGAAAATGTCCCCTGCAACCAAACGAACTGTCGGAGACACAAATCTACAATGGACATAGTGTAAAATGGTCCAATTCAAGTAAGTTATTCATTTGGCATCAATCGAAGTGATAGAAATCAAGTTTTAATGAAAATTATCAAACTCGGCCAAAACATGCTTTTCAGCCCCTGAAAGCACATTTTGGCCATAAAAACTGAATATGTCCCCTGCAACCAAACGAACTGTCAGAGACACAAATCTACAATGGACATAGTGTAAAATGGTCCAATTCAAGTAAGTTATTCATTTGGCATCATTCGAAGTGATAAAAATTAAGTTTTAATGAAAATTATCATACTCTGCCAAAACATGCTTTTCAGCCTCTGAAAAGCACATTTTGGCCATAAAAACTGAAAATGTCCCCTGCAACCAAACGAACTGTCGGAGACACAAATCTACAATGGACATAGTGTAAAATGGTCCAATTCAAGTAAGTTATTCATTTGGCATCATTCGAAGTGATAGAAATCAAGTTTTAATGAAAATTATCATACTCGGCCAAAACATGCTTTTCAGCCTCTGAAAAGCACATTTTGGCCATAAAAACTGAATATGTCCCCTGCAACCAAACGAACTGTCGGAGACACAAATCTACAATGGACATAGTGTAAAATGGTCCAATTCAAGTAAGTTATTCATTTGGCATCATTCGAAGTGATAGAAATCAAGTTTTAATGAAAATTACCATACTCGGCAAAAACATGCTTTTCAGCCCCTGAAAAGCACATTTTGGCCATAAAAACTGAATATGTCCCCTGCAACCAAACGAACTGTCAGAGACACAAATCTACAATGGACATAGTGTAAAATGGTCCAATTCAAGTAAGTTATTCATTTGGCATCATTCGAAGTGATAGAAATTAAGTTTTAATGAAAATTATCATACTCTGCCAAAACATGCTTTTCAGCCTCTGAAAAGCACATTTTGGCCATAAAAACTGAAAATGTCCCCTGCAACCAAACGAACTGTCGGAGACACAAATCTACAATGGAAATAGTGTAAAATGGTCCAATTCAAGTAAGTTATTCATTTGGCTTCATTCGAATGGATAGAAATCAAGTTTTAATGAAAATTATCATATTCTGCCAAAACGTGCTTTTCAGCCCCTGAAAAGCACATTTTGGCCATAAAAACTGAATATGTCCCCTGCAACGAAAAGAACTGTCAGAGACACAAATCTACAATGGACATAGTGTAAAATGGTCCGATTCAAGTAAGTTATTCATTTGGCATCATTCGAATGGATAGAAATCAAGTTTTAATGAAAATTATCATACTCGGCCAAAACATGCTTTTCAGCCTCTGAAAAGCACATTTTGGCCATAAAAACTGAAAATGTCCCCTGCAACCAAACGAACTGTCGGAGACACAAATCTACAATGGACATAGTGTAAAATGGTCCAATTCAAGTAAGTTATTCATTTGGCATCATTCGAATGGATAGAAATCAAGTTTTAATGAAAATTATCATATTCTGCCAAAACGTGCTTTTCAGCCCCTGAAAAGCACATTTTGGCCATAAAAACTGAATATGTCCCCTGCAACGAAATGAACTGTCAGAGACACAAATCTACAATGGACATAGTGTAAAATGGTCCAATTCAAGTAAGTTATTCATTTGGCATCATTCGAATGGATAGAAATCAAGTTTTAATGAAAATTATCATACTCGGCCAAAACATGCTTTTCAGCCTCTGAAAAGCACATTTTGGCCATAAAAACTGAAAATGTCCCCTGCAACCAAACGAACTGTCGGAGACACAAATCTACAATGGACATAGTGTAAAATGGTCCAATTCAAGTAAGTTATTCATTTGGCATCATTCGAAGTGATAAAAATTAAGTTTTAATGAAAATTATCATACTCTGACAAAACATGCTTTTCAGCCTCTGACAAGCACATTTTGGCCATAAAAACTGAAAATGTCCCCTGCAACCAAACGAACTGTCGGAGACACAAATCTACAATGGACATGGTGTAAAATGGTCCAATTCAAGTAAGTTATTCATTTGGCATCATTCGAAGTGATAGAAATCAAGTTTTAATGAAAATTATCATACTCGGCCAAAACATGCTTTTCAGCCTCTGAAAAGCACATTTTGGCCATAAAAACTGAAAATGTCCCCTGCAACCAAACGAACTGCCGGAGACACAAATCTACAATGGACATAGTGTAAAATGGTCCAATTCAAGTAAGTTATTCATTTGGCATCATTCGAATGGATAGAAATCAAGTTTTAATGAAAATTATCATACTCTGCCAAAACGTGCTTTTCAGCCCCTGAAAAGCACATTTTGGCCATAAAAACTGAATATGTCCCCTGCAACCAAACGAACTGTCAGAGACACAAATCTACAATGGACATAGTGTAAAATGGTCCAATTCAAGTAAGTTATTCATTTGGCATCATTCGAAGTGATAGAAATCAAGTTTTAATGAAAATTATCATACTCGGCCAAAACATGCTTTTCAGCCCCTGAAAAGCACATTTTGGCCATAAAAACTGAAAATGTCCCCTGCAACCAAACGAACTGTCGGAGACACAAATCTACAATTGACTTAGTGTAAAATGGTCCAATTCAAGTAAGTTATTCATTTGGCATCATTCGAAGTGATAGAAATCAAGTTTTAATGAAAATTATCATACTCGGCCAAAACATGCTTTTCAGCCCCTGAAAAGCACATTTTGGCCATAAAAACTGAATATGTCCCCTGCAACCAAACGAACTGTCAGAGACACAAATCTACAATGGACATAGTGTAAAATGGTCCAATTCAAGTAAGTTATTCATTTGGCATCATTCGAAGTGATAGAAATCAAGTTTTAATGAAAATTATCATACTCGGCCAAAACATGCTTTTCAGCCCCTGAAAAGCACATTTTGGCCATAAAAACTGAATATGTCCCCTGCAACCAAACGAACTGTCAGAGACACAAATCTACAATGGACATAGTGTAAAATGGTCCAATTCAAGTAAGTTATTCATTTGGCATCATTCGAAGTGATAGAAATTAAGTTTTAATGAAAATTATCATACTCGGCCAAAACATGCTTTTCAGCCTCTGAAAAGCACATTTTGGCCATTAAAAACTGAAAATGTCCCCTGCAACCAAACGAACTGTCGGAGACACAAATCTACAATGGACATAGTGTAAAATGGTCCAATTCAAGTAAGTTATTCATTTGGCATCATTCAAATGGATAGAAATCAAGTTTTAATGAAAATTATCATATTCTGCCAAAACGTGCTTTTCAGCCCCTGAAAAGCACATTTTGGCCATAAAAACTGAATATGTCCCCTA
Source organism: Stigmatopora argus (assembly GCF_051989625.1). NCBI lineage: Eukaryota > Metazoa > Chordata > Actinopteri > Syngnathiformes > Syngnathidae > Stigmatopora > Stigmatopora argus. The sequence continues at coordinate 1,176,644 of NC_135395.1, read as the reverse complement.
CAACCAAACGAAGTGTAAGAGACACAAATCTACAATGGACATAGTGTAAAATGGTCCAATTCAAGTAAATTATTCATTTGGCATCATTCGAAGTGATAGAAATCAAGTTTTAATGAAAATTATCATACTCGGCCAAAACATGCTTTTCAGCCTCTGAAAAGCACATTTTGGCCATAAAAACTGAAAATGTCCCCTGCAACCAAACGAACTGTCGGAGACACAAATCTACAATGGACATAGTGTAAAATGGTCCAATTCAAGTAAGTTATTCATTTGGCATCATTCGAAGTGATAGAAATTAAGTTTTAATGAAAATTATCATACTCTGCCAAAACATGCTTTTCAGCCTCTGAAAAGCACATTTTGGCCATAAAAACTGAAAATGTCCCCTGCAACCAAACGAACTGTCGGAGACACAAATCTACAATGGAAATAGTGTAAAATGGTCCAATTCAAGTAAGTTATTCATTTGGCTTCATTCGAATGGATAGAAATCAAGTTTTAATGAAAATTATCATATTCTGCCAAAACGTGCTTTTCAGCCCCTGAAAAGCACATTTTGGCCATAAAAACTGAATATGTCCCCTGCAACGAAAAGAACTGTCAGAGACACAAATCTACAATGGACATAGTGTAAAATGGTCCGATTCAAGTAAGTTATTCATTTGGCATCATTCGAATGGATAGAAATCAAGTTTTAATGAAAATTATCATACTCGGCCAAAACATGCTTTTCAGCCTCTGAAAAGCACATTTTGGCCATAAAAACTGAAAATGTCCCCTGCAACCAAACGAACTGTCGGAGACACAAATCTACAATGGACATAGTGTAAAATGGTCCAATTCAAGTAAGTTATTCATTTGGCATCATTCGAATGGATAGAAATCAAGTTTTAATGAAAATTATCATATTCTGCCAAAACGTGCTTTTCAGCCCCTGAAAAGCACATTTTGGCCATAAAAACTGAATATGTCCCCTGCAACGAAATGAACTGTCAGAGACACAAATCTACAATGGACATAGTGTAAAATGGTCCAATTCAAGTAAGTTATTCATTTGGCATCATTCGAATGGATAGAAATCAAGTTTTAATGAAAATTATCATACTCGGCCAAAACATGCTTTTCAGCCTCTGAAAAGCACATTTTGGCCATAAAAACTGAAAATGTCCCCTGCAACCAAACGAACTGTCGGAGACACAAATCTACAATGGACATAGTGTAAAATGGTCCAATTCAAGTAAGTTATTCATTTGGCATCATTCGAAGTGATAAAAATTAAGTTTTAATGAAAATTATCATACTCTGACAAAACATGCTTTTCAGCCTCTGAAAAGCACATTTTGGCCATAAAAACTGAAAATGTCCCCTGCAACCAAACGAACTGTCGGAGACACAAATCTACAATGGACATGGTGTAAAATGGTCCAATTCAAGTAAGTTATTCATTTGGCATCATTCGAAGTGATAGAAATCAAGTTTTAATGAAAATTATCATACTCGGCCAAAACATGCTTTTCAGCCTCTGAAAAGCACATTTTGGCCATAAAAACTGAAAATGTCCCCTGCAACCAAACGAACTGCCGGAGACACAAATCTACAATGGACATAGTGTAAAATGGTCCAATTCAAGTAAGTTATTCATTTGGCATCATTCGAAGTGATAAAAATTAAGTTTTAATGAAAATTATCATACTCTGACAAAACATGCTTTTCAGCCTCTGAAAAGCACATTTTGGCCATAAAAACTGAAAATGTCCCCTGCAACCAAACGAACTGTCGGAGACACAAATCTACAATGGACATGGTGTAAAATGGTCCAATTCAAGTAAGTTATTCATTTGGCATCATTCGAAGTGATAGAAATCAAGTTTTAATGAAAATTATCATACTCGGCCAAAACATGCTTTTCAGCCTCTGAAAAGCACATTTTGGCCATAAAAACTGAAAATGTCCCCTGCAACCAAACGAACTGTCGGAGACACAAATCTACAATGGACATAGTGTAAAATGGTCCAATTCAAGTAAGTTATTCATTTGGCATCATTCGAAGTGATAAAAATTAAGTTTTAATGAAAATTATCATACTCTGACAAAACATGCTTTTCAGCCTCTGAAAAGCACATTTTGGCCATAAAAACTGAAAATGTCCCCTGCAACCAAACGAACTGTCGGAGACACAAATCTACAATGGACATGGTGTAAAATGGTCCAATTCAAGTAAGTTATTCATTTGGCATCATTCGAAGTGATAGAAATCAAGTTTTAATGAAAATTATCATACTCGGCCAAAACATGCTTTTCAGCCTCTGAAAAGCACATTTTGGCCATAAAAACTGAAAATGTCCCCTGCAACCAAACGAACTGTCGGAGACACAAATCTACAATGGACATAGTGTAAAATGGTCCAATTCAAGTAAGTTATTCATTTGGCATCATTCGAAGTGATAAAAATTAAGTTTTAATGAAAATTATCATACTCTGACAAAACATGCTTTTCAGCCTCTGAAAAGCACATTTTGGCCATAAAAACTGAAAATGTCCCCTGCAACCAAACGAACTGTCGGAGACACAAATCTACAATGGACATGGTGTAAAATGGTCCAATTCAAGTAAGTTATTCATTTGGCATCATTCGAAGTGATAGAAATCAAGTTTTAATGAAAATTATCATACTCGGCCAAAACATGCTTTTCAGCCTCTGAAAAGCACATTTTGGCCATAAAAACTGAATATGTCCCCTGCAACCAAACGAACTGTCGGAGACACAAATCTACAATGGACATAGTGTAAAATGGTCCAATTCAAGTAAGTTATTCATTTGGCATCATTCGAAGTGATAGAAATCAAGTTTTAATGAAAATTACCATACTCGGCCAAAACATGCTTTTCAGCCCCTGAAAAGCACATTTTGGCCATAAAAACTGAATATGTCCCCTGCAACCAAACGAACTGTCAGAGACACAAATCTACAATGGACATAGTGTAAAATGGTCCAATTCAAGTAAGTTATTCATTTGGCATCATTCGAAGTGATAGAAATCAAGTTTTAATGAAAATTATCATACTCGGCCAAAACATGCTTTTCAGCCCCTGAAAAGCACATTTTGGCCATAAAAACTGAATATGTCCCCTGCAACCAAACGAACTGTCAGAGACACAAATCTACAATGGACATAGTGTAAAATGGTCCAATTCAAGTAAGTTATTCATTTGGCATCATTCGAAGTGATAGAAATTAAGTTTTAATGAAAATTATCATACTCGGCCAAAACATGCTTTTCAGCCTCTGAAAAGCACATTTTGGCCATTAAAAACTGAAAATGTCCCCTGCAACCAAACGAACTGTCGGAGACACAAATCTACAATGGACATAGTGTAAAATGGTCCAATTCAAGTAAGTTATTCATTTGGCATCATTCGAATGGATAGAAATCAAGTTTTAATGAAAATTATCATATTCTGCCAAAACGTGCTTTTCAGCCCCTGAAAAGCACATTTTGGCCATAAAAACTGAATATGTCCCCTACAACCAAACGAACTGTAAGAGACACAAATCTACAATGGACATAGTGTAAAATGGTCCAATTCAAGTAAATTATTCATTTGGCATCATTCGAAGTGATAGAAATTAAGTTTTAATGAAAATTATCATACTCTGCCAAAACATGCTTTTCAGCCTCTGAAAAGCACATTTTGGCCATAAAAACTGAAAATGTCCCCTGCAACCAAACGAACTGTCGGAGACACAAATCTACAATGGAAATAGTGTAAAATGGTCCAATTCAAGTAAGTTATTCATTTGGCTTCATTCGAATGGATAGAAATCAAGTTTTAATGAAAATTATCATATTCTGCCAAAACGTGCTTTTCAGCCCCTGAAAAGCACATTTTGGCCATAAAAACTGAATATGTCCCCTGCAACGAATTGAACTGTCAGAGACACAAATCTACAATGGACATAGTGTAAAATGGTCCGATTCAAGTAAGTTATTCATTTGGCATCATTCGAATGGATAGAAATCAAGTTTTAATGAAAATTATCATACTCGGCCAAAACATGCTTTTCAGCCTCTGAAAAGCACATTTTGGCCATAAAAACTGAAAATGTCCCCTGCAACCAAACGAACTGTCGGAGACACAAATCTACAATGGACATAGTGTAAAATGGTCCAATTCAAGTAAGTTATTCATTTGGCATCATTCGAATGGATAGAAATCAAGTTTTAATGAAAATTATCATATTCTGCCAAAACGTGCTTTTCAGCCCCTGAAAAGCACATTTTGGCCATAAAAACTGAATATGTCCCCTGCAACGAAATGAACTGTCAGAGACACAAATCTACAATGGACATAGTGTAAAATGGTCCAATTCAAGTAAGTTATTCATTTGGCATCATTCGAATGGATAGAAATCAAGTTTTAATGAAAATTATCATACTCGGCCAAAACATGCTTTTCAGCCTCTGAAAAGCACATTTTGGCCATAAAAACTGAAAATGTCCCCTGCAACCAAACGAACTGTCGGAGACACAAATCTACAATGGACATAGTGTAAAATGGTCCAATTCAAGTAAGTTATTCATTTGGCATCATTCGAAGTGATAGAAATCAAGATTTAATGAAAATTACCATACTCGGCCAAAACATGCTTTTCAGCCTCTGAAAAGCACATTTTGGCCATAAAAACTGAAAATGTCCCCTGCAACCAAACGAACTGTCGGAGACACAAATCTACAATGGACATAGTGTAAAATGGTCCAATTCAAGTAAGTTATTCATTTGGCATCAATCGAAGTGATAGAAATCAAGTTTTAATGAAAATTATCAAACTCGGCCAAAACATGCTTTTCAGCCCCTGAAAAGCACATTTTGGCCATAAAAACTGAATATGTCCCCTGCAACCAAACGAACTGTCAGAGACACAAATCTACAATGGACATAGTGTAAAATGGTCCAATTCAAGTAAGTTATTCATTTGGCATCATTCGAAGTGATAAAAATTAAGTTTTAATGAAAATTATCATACTCTGCCAAAACATGCTTTTCAGCCTCTGAAAAGCACATTTTGGCCATAAAAACTGAAAATGTCCCCTGCAACCAAACGAACTGTCGGAGACACAAATCTACAATGGACATAGTGTAAAATGGTCCAATTCAAGTAAGTTATTCATTTGGCATCAATCGAAGTGATAGAAATCAAGTTTTAATGAAAATTATCAAACTCGGCCAAAACATGCTTTTCAGCCCCTGAAAAGCACATTTTGGCCATAAAAACTGAATATGTCCCCTGCAACCAAACGAACTGTCAGAGACACAAATCTACAATGGACATAGTGTTAAATGGTCCAATTCAAGTAAGTTATTCATTTGGCATCATTCGAAGTGATAGAAATTAAGTTTTAATGAAAATTATCATACTCTGCCAAAACATGCTTTTCAGCCTCTGAAAAGCACATTCTGGCCATAAAAACTGAAAATGTCCCCTGCAACCAAACGAACTGTCGGAGACACAAATCTACAATGGACATAGTGTAAAATGGTCCAATTCAAGTAAGTTATTCATTTGGCATCATTCGAAGTGATAGAAATTAAGTTTTAATGAAAATCATCATACTCGGCCAAAACATGCTTTTCAGCCCCTGAAAAGCACATTTTGGCCATAAAAACTGAAAATGTCCCCTGCAACCAAACGAACTGTCGGAGACACAAATCTACAATTGACTTAGTGTAAAATGGTCCAATTCAAGTAAGTTATTCATTTGGCATCATTCGAAGTGATAGAAATCAAGTTTTAATGAAAATTATCATACTCGGCCAAAACATGCTTTTCAGCCTCTGAAAAGCACATTTTGGCCATAAAAACTGAAAATGTCCCCTGCAACCAAACGAACTGCCGGAGACACAAATCTACAATGGACATAGTGTAAAATGGTCCAATTCAAGTAAGTTATTCATTTGGCATCATTCGAATGGATAGAAATCAAGTTTTAATGAAAATTATCATACTCTGCCAAAACGTGCTTTTCAGCCCCTGAAAAGCACATTTTGGCCATAAAAACTGAATATGTCCCCTGCAACCAAACGAACTGTCAGAGACACAAATCTACAATGGACATAGTGTAAAATGGTCCAATTCAAGTAAGTTATTCATTTGGCATCATTCGAAGTGATAGAAATCAAGTTTTAATGAAAATTATCATACTCGGCCAAAACATGCTTTTCAGCCCCTGAAAAGCACATTTTGGCCATAAAAACTGAATATGTCCCCTGCAACCAAACGAACTGTCGGAGACACAAATCTACAATGGACATAGTGTTAAATGGTCCAATTCAAGTAAGTTATTCATTTGGCATCAATCGAAGTGATAGAAATCAAGTTTTAATGAAAATTATCAAACTCGGCCAAAACATGCTTTTCAGCCCCTGAAAAGCACATTTTGGCCATAAAAACTGAATATGTCCCCTGCAACCAAACGAACTGTCAGAGACACAAATCTACAATGGACATAGTGTAAAATGGTCCAATTCAAGTAAGTTATTCATTTGGCATCATTCGAAGTGATAGAAATTAAGTTTTAATGAAAATTATCATACTCTGCCAAAACATGCTTTTCAGCCTCTGAAAAGCACATTCTGGCCATAAAAACTGAAAATGTCCCCTGCAACCAAACGAACTGTCGGAGACACAAATCTACAATGGACATAGTGTAAAATGGTCCAATTCAAGTAAGTTATTCATTTGGCATCATTCGAAGTGATAGAAATTAAGTTTTAATGAAAATCATCATACTCGGCCAAAACATGCTTTTCAGCCCCTGAAAAGCACATTTTGGCCATAAAAACTGAAAATGTCCCCTGCAACCAAACGAACTGTCGGAGACACAAATCTACAATTGACTTAGTGTAAAATGGTCCAATTCAAGTAAGTTATTCATTTGGCATCATTCAAAGTGATAGAAATCAAGTTTTAATGAAAATTATCATACTCGGCCAAAACATGCTTTTCAGCCCCTGAAAAGCACATTTTGGCCATAAAAACTGAATATGTCCCCTGCAACGAAATGAACTGTCAGAGACACAAATCTACAATGGACATAGTGTAAAATGGTCCAATTCAAGTAAGTTATTCATTTGGCATCATTCGAAGTGATAGAAATCAAGTTTTAATGAAAATTATCATACTCGGCCAAAACATGCTTTTCAGCCTCTGAAAAGCACATTTTGGCCATAAAAACTGAATATGTCCCCTGCAACCAAACGAACTGTCAGAGACACAAATGTACAATGGACATAGTGTAAAATGGTCCAATTCAAGTAAGTTATTCATTTGGCATCATTCGAAGTGATAGAAATCAAGTTTTAATGAAAATTATCATACTCGGCCAAAACATGCTTTTCAGCCCCTGAAAAGCACATTTTGGCCATAAAAACTGAATATGTCCCCTGCAACCAAACGAACTGTCAGAGACACAAATCTACAATGGACATAGTGTAAAATGGTCCAATTCAAGTAAGTTATTCATTTGGCATCATTCGAAGTGATAGAAATCAAGTTTTAATGAAAATTATCATACTCGGCCAAAACATGCTTTTCAGCCCCTGAAAAGCACATTTTGGCCATAAAAACTGAATATGTCCCCTGCAACCAAACGAACTGTCAGAGACACAAATCTACAATGGACATAGTGTAAAATGGTCCAATTCAAGTAAGTTATTCATTTGGCATCATTCGAAGTGATAGAAATTAAGTTTTAATGAAAATTATCATACTCGGCCAAAACATGCTTTTCAGCCTCTGAAAAGCACATTTTGGCCATTAAAAACTGAAAATGTCCCCTGCAACCAAACGAACTGTCGGAGACACAAATCTACAATGGACATAGTGTAAAATGGTCCAATTCAAGTAAGTTATTCATTTGGCATCATTCGAATGGATAGAAATCAAGTTTTAATGAAAATTATCATATTCTGCCAAAACGTGCTTTTCAGCCCCTGAAAAGCACATTTTGGCCATAAAAACTGAATATGTCCCCTACAACCAAACGAACTGTAAGAGACACAAATCTACAATGGACATAGTGTAAAATGGTCCAATTCAAGTAAATTATTCATTTGGCATCATTCGAAGTGATAGAAATCAAGTTTTAATGAAAATTATCATACTCGGCCAAAACATGCTTTTCAGCCTCTGAAAAGCACATTTTGGCCATAAAAACTGAAAATGTCCCCTGCAACCAAACGAACTGCCGGAGACACAAATCTACAATGGACATAGTGTAAAATGGTCCAATTCAAGTAAGTTATTCATTTGGCATCATTCGAAGTGATAGAAATTAAGTTTTAATGAAAATTATCATACTCTGCCAAAACATGCTTTTCAGCCTCTGAAAAGCACATTCTGGCCATAAAAACTGAAAATGTCCCCTGCAACCAAACGAACTGTCGGAGACACAAATCTACAATGGACATAGTGTAAAATGGTCCAATTCAAGTAAGTTATTCATTTGGCATCATTCGAAGTGATAGAAATTAAGTTTTAATGAAAATCATCATACTCGGCCAAAACATGCTTTTCAGCCCCTGAAAAGCACATTTTGGCCATAAAAACTGAAAATGTCCCCTGCAACCAAACGAACTGTCGGAGACACAAATCTACAATTGACTTAGTGTAAAATGGTCCAATTCAAGTAAGTTATTCATTTGGCATCATTCGAAGTGATAGAAATCAAGTTTTAATGAAAATTATCATACTCGGCCAAAACATGCTTTTCAGCCCCTGAAAAGCACATTTTGGCCATAAAAACTGTTAGAATAATGATTCAAACCTTTTAAATCATTATTAGTAATATTTAATTAAAAAAGGAAAAACATCTCTCAACATTTCTGGTTACACTTGCAAGGAAAATGCTATGCGACACCGTCTTAGTCCACAGTGCATTCTAAATTCTAGTAACTGAATCATTGTATTTAATCGCGACATTTGAAAAACATGTTCATGTAATCAGTACAATAACACCTTCTGGTTTGGAAAAACAACAGTCTCAAAATGAAATGGTGTGACATCTCCCCAAAACAATGGTACATAATATTTTCATTATAAGGAAAACAAAGCATTCAAGCAGGATTATAATGTCAACAAAGCAGTATTATAATGTCAACAAAGCCGTATTTTCAAATCTGCTGGTGAAGCCCCGACATAACAGTCTCATTTGGTCCTGCTGGGAAAAGGTGTCCGTCTCTTTTCCCTTGCCCTTGAGAAGAGAACTGCGCAGGAAAGAGTCCATCCCTTGACTTGATTTATAGCTTTACTACTTATTGAAAAATGCTTACAACACATATAGAATATTACCTAATAATTCTAACAAAAACTGAATATGTCCCCTGCAACGAAATGAACTGTCAGAGACACAAATCTACAATGGACATAGTGTAAAATGGTCCAATTCAAGTAAGTTATTCATTTGGCATCATTCGAAGTGATAGAAATCAAGTTTTAATGAAAATTATCATACTCGGCCAAAACATGCTTTTCAGCCTCTGAAAAGCACATTTTGGCCATAAAAACTGAATATGTCCCCTGCAACCAAACGAACTGTCAGAGACACAAATCTACAATGGACATAGTGTAAAATGGTCCAATTCAAGTAAGTTATTCATTTGGCATCATTCGAAGTGATAGAAATCAAGTTTTAATGAAAATTATCATACTCGGCCAAAACATGCTTTTCAGCCCCTGAAAAGCACATTTTGGCCATAAAAACTGAATATGTCCCCTGCAACCAAACGAACTGTCAGAGACACAAATCTACAATGGACATAGTGTAAAATGGTCCAATTCAAGTAAGTTATTCATTTGGCATCATTCGAAGTGATAGAAATCAAGTTTTAATGAAAATTATCATACTCGGCCAAAACATGCTTTTCAGCCCCTGAAAAGCACATTTTGGCCATAAAAACTGAATATGTCCCCTGCAACCAAACGAACTGTCAGAGACACAAATCTACAATGGACATAGTGTAAAATGGTCCAATTCAAGTAAGTTATTCATTTGGCATCATTCGAAGTGATAGAAATTAAGTTTTAATGAAAATTATCATACTCGGCCAAAACATGCTTTTCAGCCTCTGAAAAGCACATTTTGGCCATTAAAAACTGAAAATGTCCCCTGCAACCAAACGAACTGTCGGAGACACAAATCTACAATGGACATAGTGTAAAATGGTCCAATTCAAGTAAGTTATTCATTTGGCATCATTCGAATGGATAGAAATCAAGTTTTAATGAAAATTATCATATTCTGCCAAAACGTGCTTTTCAGCCCCTGAAAAGCACATTTTGGCCATAAAAACTGAATATGTCCCCTACAACCAAACGAACTGTAAGAGACACAAATCTACAATGGACATAGTGTAAAATGGTCCAATTCAAGTAAATTATTCATTTGGCATCATTCGAAGTGATAGAAATCAAGTTTTAATGAAAATTATCATACTCGGCCAAAACATGCTTTTCAGCCCCTGAAAAGCACATTTTGGCCATAAAAACTGAATATGTCCCCTGCAACCAAACGAACTGTCAGAGACACAAATCTACAATGGACATAGTGTAAAATGGTCCAATTCAAGTAAGTTATTCATTTGGCATCATTCGAAGTGATAGAAATTAAGTTTTAATGAAAATTATCATACTCTGCCAAAACATGCTTTTCAGCCTCTGAAAAGCACATTCTGGCCATAAAAACTGAAAATGTCCCCTGCAACCAAACGAACTGTCGGAGACACAAATCTACAATGGACATAGTGTAAAATGGTCCAATTCAAGTAAGTTATTCATTTGGCATCATTCGAAGTGATAGAAATTAAGTTTTAATGAAAATCATCATACTCGGCCAAAACATGCTTTTCAGCCCCTGAAAAGCACATTTTGGCCATAAAAACTGAAAATGTCCCCTGCAACCAAACGAACTGTCGGAGACACAAATCTACAATTGACTTAGTGTAAAATGGTCCAATTCAAGTAAGTTATTCATTTGGCATCATTCGAAGTGATAGAAATCAAGTTTTAATGAAAATTATCATACTCGGCCAAAACATGCTTTTCAGCCTCTGAAAAGCACATTTTGGCCATAAAAACTGAAAATGTCCCCTGCAACCAAACGAACTGCCGGAGACACAAATCTACAATGGACATAGTGTAAAATGGTCCAATTCAAGTAAGTTATTCATTTGGCATCATTCGAATGGATAGAAATCAAGTTTTAATGAAAATTATCATACTCTGCCAAAACGTGCTTTTCAGCCACTGAAAAGCACATTTTGGCCATAAAAACTGAATATGTCCCCTGCAACGAAACGAACTGTCAGAGACACAAATCTACAATGGACATAGTGTAAAATGGTCCAATTCAAGTAAATTATTCATTTGGCATCATTCGAAGTGATAGAAATCAAGTTTTAATGAAAATTATCATACTCGGCCAAAACATGCTTTTCAGCCTCTGAAAAGCACATTTTGGCCATAAAAACTGAAAATGTCCCCTGCAACCAAACGAACTGTCGGAGACACAAATCTACAATGGACATAGTGTAAAATGGTCCAATTCAAGTAAGTTATTCATTTGGCATCAATCGAAGTGATAGAAATCAAGTTTTAATGAAAATTATCAAACTCGGCCAAAACATGCTTTTCAGCCCCTGAAAAGCACATTTTGGCCATAAAAACTGAATATGTCCCCTGCAACCAAACGAACTGTCAGAGACACAAATCTACAATGGACATAGTGTAAAATGGTCCAATTCAAGTAAGTTATTCATTTGGCATCATTCGAAGTGATAAAAATTAAGTTTTAATGAAAATTATCATACTCTGCCAAAACATGCTTTTCAGCCTCTGAAAAGCACATTTTGGCCATAAAAACTGAAAATGTCCCCTGCAACCAAACGAACTGTCGGAGACACAAATCTACAATGGACATAGTGTAAAATGGTCCAATTCAAGTAAGTTATTCATTTGGCATCATTCGAAGTGATAGAAATCAAGTTTTAATGAAAATTATCATACTCGGCCAAAACATGCTTTTCAGCCTCTGAAAAGCACATTTTGGCCATAAAAACTGAATATGTCCCCTGCAACCAAACGAACTGTCGGAGACACAAATCTACAATGGACATAGTGTAAAATGGTCCAATTCAAGTAAGTTATTCATTTGGCATCATTCGAAGTGATAGAAATCAAGTTTTAATGAAATTTACCATACTCGGCAAAAACATGCTTTTCAGCCCCTGAAAAGCACATTTTGGCCATAAAAACTGAATATTTCCCCTGCAACCAAACGAACTGTCAGAGACACAAATCTACAATGGACATAGTGTAAAATGGTCCAATTCAAGTAAGTTATTCATTTGGCATCATTCGAAGTGATAGAAATTAAGTTTTAATGAAAATTATCATACTCTGCCAAAACATGCTTTTCAGCCTCTGAAAAGCACATTTTGGCCATAAAAACTGAAAATGTCCCCTGCAACCAAACGAACTGTCGGAGACACAAATCTACAATGGAAATAGTGTAAAATGGTCCAATTCAAGTAAGTTATTCATTTGGCTTCATTCGAATGGATAGAAATCAAGTTTTAATGAAAATTATCATATTCTGCCAAAACGTGCTTTTCAGCCCCTGAAAAGCACATTTTGGCCATAAAAACTGAATATGTCCCCTGCAACCAAACGAACTGTCAGAGACACAAATCTACAATGGACATAGTGTAAAATGGTCCAATTCAAGTAAGTTATTCATTTGGCATCATTCGAAGTGATAAAAATTAAGTTTTAATGAAAATTATCATACTCTGCCAAAACATGCTTTTCAGCCTCTGAAAAGCACATTTTGGCCATAAAAACTGAAAATGTCCCCTGCAACCAAACGAACTGTCGGAGACACAAATCTACAATGGACATAGTGTAAAATGGTCCAATTCAAGTAAGTTATTCATTTGGCATCATTCGAAGTGATAGAAATCAAGTTTTAATGAAAATTATCATACTCGGCCAAAACATGCTTTTCAGCCTCTGAAAAGCACATTTTGGCCATAAAAACTGAATATGTCCCCTGCAACCAAACGAACTGTCGGAGACACAAATCTACAATGGACATAGTGTAAAATGGTCCAATTCAAGTAAGTTATTCATTTGGCATCATTCGAAGTGATAGAAATCAAGTTTTAATGAAAATTACCATGCTCGGCAAAAACATGCTTTTCAGCCCCTGAAAAGCACATTTTGGCCATAAAAACTGAATATGTCCCCTGCAACCAAACGAACTGTCAGAGACACAAATCTACAATGGACATAGTGTAAAATGGTCCAATTCAAGTAAGTTATTCATTTGGCATCATTCGAAGTGATAGAAATTAAGTTTTAATGAAAATTATCATACTCTGCCAAAACATGCTTTTCAGCCTCTGAAAAGCACATTTTGGCCATAAAAACTGAAAATGTCCCCTGCAACCAAACGAACTGTCGGAGACACAAATCTACAATGGAAATAGTGTAAAATGGTCCAATTCAAGTAAGTTATTCATTTGGCTTCATTCGAATGGATAGAAATCAAGTTTTAATGAAAATTATCATATTCTGCCAAAACGTGCTTTTCAGCCCCTGAAAAGCACATTTTGGCCATAAAAACTGAATATGTCCCCTGCAACGAAATGAACTGTCAGAGACACAAATCTACAATGGACATAGTGTAAAATGGTCCGATTCAAGTAAGTTATTCATTTGCCATCATTCGAATGGATAGAAATCAAGTTTTAATGAAAATTATCATACTCGGCCAAAACATGCTTTTCAGCCTCTGAAAAGCACATTTTGGCCATAAAAACTGAAAATGTCCCCTGCAACCAAACGAACTGTCGGAGACACAAATCTACAATGGACATAGTGTAAAATGGTCCAATTCAAGTAAGTTATTCATTTGGCATCATTCGAATGGATAGAAATCAAGTTTTAATGAAAATTATCATATTCTGCCAAACAGTGCTTTTCAGCCCCTGAAAAGCACATTTTGGCCATAAAAACTGAATATGTCCCCTGCAACGAAATGAACTGTCAGAGACACAAATCTACAATGGACATAGTGTAAAATGGTCCAATTCAAGTAAGTTATTCATTTGGCATCATTCGAATGGATAGAAATCAAGTTTTAATGAAAATTATCATACTCGGCCAAAACATGCTTTTCAGCCTCTGAAAAGCACATTTTGGCCATAAAAACTGAAAATGTCCCCTGCAACCAAACGAACTGTCGGAGACACAAATCTACAATGGACATAGTGTAAAATGGTCCAATTCAAGTAAGTTATTCATTTGGCATCAATCGAAGTGATAGAAATCAAGTTTTAATGAAAATTATCAAACTCGGCCAAAACATGCTTTTCAGCCCCTGAAAAGCACATTTTGGCCATAAAAACTGAATATGTCCCCTGCAACCAAACGAACTGTCAGAGACACAAATCTACAATGGACATAGTGTAAAATGGTCCAATTCAAGTAAGTTATTCATTTGGCATCATTCGAAGTGATAAAAATTAAGTTTTAATGAAAATTATCATACTCTGCCAAAACATGCTTTTCAGCCCCTGAAAAGCACATTTTGGCCATAAAAACTGAATATGTCCCCTGCAACCAAACGAACTGTCAGAGACACAAATCTACAATGGACATAGTGTAAAATGGTCCAATTCAAGTAAGTTATTCATTTGGCATCATTTGAAGTGATAGAAATTAAGTTTTAATGAAAATTATCATACTCGGCCAAAACATGCTTTTCAGCCTCTGAAAAGCACATTTTGGCCATTAAAAACTGAAAATGTCCCCAGCAACCAAACGAACTGTCGGAGACACAAATCTACAATGGACATAGTGTAAAATGGTCCAATTCAAGTAAGTTATTCATTTGGCATCATTCGAAGTGATAGAAATTAAGTTTTAATGAAAATCATCATACTCGGCCAAAACATGCTTTTCAGCCCCTGAAAAGCACATTTTGGCCATAAAAACTGAAAATGTCCCCTGCAACCAAACGAACTGTCGGAGACACAAATCTACAATTGACTTAGTGTAAAATGGTCCAATTCAAGTAAGTTATTTATTTGGCATCATTCGAAGTGATAGAAATCAAGTTTTAATGAAAATTATCATACTCGGCCAAAACATGCTTTTCAGCCCCTGAAAAGCACATTTTGGCCATAAAAACTGAAAATGTCCCCTGCAACCAAACGAACTGTCGGAGACACAAATCTACAATTGACTTAGTGTAAAATGGTCCAATTCAAGTAAGTTATTCATTTGGCATCATTCGAAGTGATAGAAATCAAGTTTTAATGAAAATTATCATACTCGGCCAAAACATGCTTTTCAGCCTCTGAAAAGCACATTTTGGCCATAAAAACTGAAAATGTCCCCTGCAACCAAACGAACTGCCGGAGACACAAATCTACAATGGACATAGTGTAAAATGGTCCAATTCAAGTAAGTTATTCATTTGGCATCATTCGAATGGATAGAAATCAAGTTTTAATGAAAATTATCATACTCTGCCAAAACGTGCTTTTCAGCCCCTGAAAAGCACATTTTGGCCATAAAAACTGAATATGTCCCCTGCAACCAAACGAACTGTCAGAGACACAAATCTACAATGGACATAGTGTAAAATGGTCCAATTCAAGTAAGTTATTCATTTGGCATCATTCGAAGTGATAGAAATCAAGTTTTAATGAAAATTATCATACTCGGCCAAAACATGCTTTTCAGCCCCTGAAAAGCACATTTTGGCCATAAAAACTGAAAATGTCCCCTGCAACCAAACGAACTGTCGGAGACACAAATCTACAATGGACATAGTGTAAAATGGTCCAATTCAAGTAAGTTATTCATTTGGCATCAATCGAAGTGATAGAAATCAAGTTTTAATGAAAATTATCAAACTCGGCCAAAACATGCTTTTCAGCCCCTGAAAAGCACATTTTGGCCATAAAAACTGAATATGTCCCCTGCAACCAAACGAACTGTCAGAGACACAAATCTACAATGGACATAGTGTAAAATGGTCCAATTCAAGTAAGTTATTCATTTGGCATCATTCGAAGTGATAGAAATTAAGTTTTAATGAAAATTATCATACTCTGCCAAAACATGCTTTTCAGCCTCTGAAAAGCACATTCTGGCCATAAAAACTGAAAATGTCCCCTGCAACCAAACGAACTGTCGGAGACACAAATCTACAATGGACATAGTGTAAAATGGTCCAATTCAAGTAAGTTATTCATTTGGCATCAATCGAAGTGATAGAAATCAAGTTTTAATGAAAATTATCAAACTCGGCCAAAACATGCTTTTCAGCCCCTGAAAGCACATTTTGGCCATAAAAACTGAATATGTCCCCTGCAACCAAACGAACTGTCAGAGACACAAATCTACAATGGACATAGTGTAAAATGGTCCAATTCAAGTAAGTTATTCATTTGGCATCATTCGAAGTGATAAAAATTAAGTTTTAATGAAAATTATCATACTCTGCCAAAACATGCTTTTCAGCCTCTGAAAAGCACATTTTGGCCATAAAAACTGAAAATGTCCCCTGCAACCAAACGAACTGTCGGAGACACAAATCTACAATGGACATAGTGTAAAATGGTCCAATTCAAGTAAGTTATTCATTTGGCATCATTCGAAGTGATAGAAATCAAGTTTTAATGAAAATTATCATACTCGGCCAAAACATGCTTTTCAGCCTCTGAAAAGCACATTTTGGCCATAAAAACTGAATATGTCCCCTGCAACCAAACGAACTGTCGGAGACACAAATCTACAATGGACATAGTGTAAAATGGTCCAATTCAAGTAAGTTATTCATTTGGCATCATTCGAAGTGATAGAAATCAAGTTTTAATGAAAATTACCATACTCGGCAAAAACATGCTTTTCAGCCCCTGAAAAGCACATTTTGGCCATAAAAACTGAATATGTCCCCTGCAACCAAACGAACTGTCAGAGACACAAATCTACAATGGACATAGTGTAAAATGGTCCAATTCAAGTAAGTTATTCATTTGGCATCATTCGAAGTGATAGAAATTAAGTTTTAATGAAAATTATCATACTCTGCCAAAACATGCTTTTCAGCCTCTGAAAAGCACATTTTGGCCATAAAAACTGAAAATGTCCCCTGCAACCAAACGAACTGTCGGAGACACAAATCTACAATGGAAATAGTGTAAAATGGTCCAATTCAAGTAAGTTATTCATTTGGCTTCATTCGAATGGATAGAAATCAAGTTTTAATGAAAATTATCATATTCTGCCAAAACGTGCTTTTCAGCCCCTGAAAAGCACATTTTGGCCATAAAAACTGAATATGTCCCCTGCAACGAAAAGAACTGTCAGAGACACAAATCTACAATGGACATAGTGTAAAATGGTCCGATTCAAGTAAGTTATTCATTTGGCATCATTCGAATGGATAGAAATCAAGTTTTAATGAAAATTATCATACTCGGCCAAAACATGCTTTTCAGCCTCTGAAAAGCACATTTTGGCCATAAAAACTGAAAATGTCCCCTGCAACCAAACGAACTGTCGGAGACACAAATCTACAATGGACATAGTGTAAAATGGTCCAATTCAAGTAAGTTATTCATTTGGCATCATTCGAATGGATAGAAATCAAGTTTTAATGAAAATTATCATATTCTGCCAAAACGTGCTTTTCAGCCCCTGAAAAGCACATTTTGGCCATAAAAACTGAATATGTCCCCTGCAACGAAATGAACTGTCAGAGACACAAATCTACAATGGACATAGTGTAAAATGGTCCAATTCAAGTAAGTTATTCATTTGGCATCATTCGAATGGATAGAAATCAAGTTTTAATGAAAATTATCATACTCGGCCAAAACATGCTTTTCAGCCTCTGAAAAGCACATTTTGGCCATAAAAACTGAAAATGTCCCCTGCAACCAAACGAACTGTCGGAGACACAAATCTACAATGGACATAGTGTAAAATGGTCCAATTCAAGTAAGTTATTCATTTGGCATCATTCGAAGTGATAAAAATTAAGTTTTAATGAAAATTATCATACTCTGACAAAACATGCTTTTCAGCCTCTGAAAAGCACATTTTGGCCATAAAAACTGAAAATGTCCCCTGCAACCAAACGAACTGTCGGAGACACAAATCTACAATGGACATGGTGTAAAATGGTCCAATTCAAGTAAGTTATTCATTTGGCATCATTCGAAGTGATAGAAATCAAGTTTTAATGAAAATTATCATACTCGGCCAAAACATGCTTTTCAGCCTCTGAAAAGCACATTTTGGCCATAAAAACTGAATATGTCCCCTGCAACCAAACGAACTGTCGGAGACACAAATCTACAATGGACATAGTGTAAAATGGTCCAATTCAAGTAAGTTATTCATTTGGCATCATTCGAAGTGATAGAAATCAAGTTTTAATGAAAATTACCATACTCGGCAAAAACATGCTTTTCAGCCCCTGAAAAGCACATTTTGGCCATAAAAACTGAATATGTCCCCTGCAACCAAACGAACTGTCAGAGACACAAATCTACAATGGACATAGTGTAAAATGGTCCAATTCAAGTAAGTTATTCATTTGGCATCATTCGAAGTGATAGAAATTAAGTTTTAATGAAAATTATCATACTCTGCCAAAACATGCTTTTCAGCCTCTGAAAAGCACATTTTGGCCATAAAAACTGAAAATGTCCCCTGCAACCAAACGAACTGTCGGAGACACAAATCTACATTGGAAATAGTGTAAAATGGTCCAACTCAAGTAAGTTATTCATTTGGCTTCATTCGAATGGATAGAAATCAAGTTTTAATGAAAATTATCATATTCTGCCAAAACGTGCTTTTCAGCCCCTGAAAAGCACATTTTGGCCATAAAAACTGAATATGTCCCCTGCAACGAAATGAACTGTCAGAGACACAAATCTACAATGGACATAGTGTAAAATGGTCCGATTCAAGTAAGTTATTCATTTGGCATCATTCGAATGGATAGAAATCAAGTTTTAATGAAAATTATCATACTCGGCCAAAACATGCTTTTCAGCCTCTGAAAAGCACATTTTGGCCATAAAAACTGAAAATGTCCCCTGCAACCAAACGAACTGTCGGAGACACAAATCTACAATGGACATAGTGTAAAATGGTCCAATTCAAGTAAGTTATTCATTTGGCATCATTCGAATGGATAGAAATCAAGTTTTAATGAAAATTATCATATTCTGCCAAAACGTGCTTTTCAGCCCCTGAAAAGCACATTTTGGACATAAAAACTGAATATGTCCCCTGCAACGAAATGAACTGTCAGAGACACAAATCTACAATGGACATAGTGTAAAATGGTCCAATTCAAGTAAGTTATTCATTTGGCATCATTCGAAGTGATAGAAATCAAGTTTTAATGAAAATTACCATACTCGGCCAAAACATGCTTTTCAGCCTCTGAAAAGCACATTTTGGCCATAAAAACTGAAAATGTCCCCTGCAACCAAACGAACTGTCGGAGACACAAATCTACAATGGACATAGTGTAAAATGGTCCAATTCAAGTAAGTTATTCATTTGGCATCAATCGAAGTTATAGAAATCAAGTTTTAATGAAAATTATCAAACTCGGCCAAAACATGCTTTTCAGCCCTGAAAAGCACATTTTGGCCATAAAAACTGAATATGTCCCCTGCAACCAAACGAACTGTCAGAGACACAAATCTACAATGGACATAGTGTAAAATGGTCCAATTCAAGCAAATTATTCATTTGGCATCATTCGAAGTGATAGAAATCAAGTTTTAATGAAAATTATCATACTTGGCCAAAACATGCTTTCAGCCTCTGAAAAGCACATTTTGGCCATAAAAACTGAAAATGTCCCCTGCAACCAAACGAACTGTCGGAGACACAAATCTACAATGGACATAGTGTAAAATGGTCCAATTCAAGTAAGTTATTCATTTGGCATCATTCGAATGGATAGAAATCAAGTTTTAATGAAAACTATCATACTCTGCCAAAACGTGCTTTTCAGCCCCTGAAAAGCACATTTTGGCCATAAAAACTGAATATGTCCCCTGCAAACAAACGAACTGTCAGAGACACAAATCTACAATGGACATAGTGTAAAATGGTCCAAATTCAAGTAAATTATTCATTTGGCATCATTCGAAGTGATAGAAATCAAGTTTTAATGAAAATTATCATACTCCGCCAAAACATGCTTTTCAGCCTCTGAAAAGCACATTTTGGCCATAAAAACTGAATATGTCCCCTGCAACCAAACGAACTGTCAGAGACACAAATCTACAATGGACATAGTGTAAAATGGTCCAATTCAAGTAAGTTATTCATTTGGCATCATTCGAAGTGATAGAAATTAAGTTTTAATGAAAATTATCATACTCTGCCAAAACATGCTTTTCAGCCTCTGAAAAGCACATTTTGGCCATAAAAACTGAAAATGTCCCCTGCAACCAAACGAACTGTTGGAGACACAAATCTACAATGGACATAGTGTAAAATGGTCCAATTCAAGTAAGTTATTCATTTGGCATCATTCGAAGTGATAGAAATTAAGTTTTAATGAAAATCATCATACCTGGCCAAAACGTGCTTTTCAGCCCCTGAAAAGCACATTTTGGCCATAAAAACTGAATATGTCCCCTGCAACCAAACGAACTGTCAGAGACACAAATCTACAATGGACATAGTGTAAAATGGTCCAATTCAAGTAAGTTATTCATTTGGCATCATTCGAAGTGATAGAAATCAAGTTTTAATGAAAATTATCATACTCGGCCAAAACATGCTTTTCAGCCCCTGAAAAGCACATTTTGGCCATAAAAACGGAATATGTCCCCTGCAACCAAACGAACTGTCAGAGACACAAATCTACAATGGACATAGTGTAAAATGGTCCAATTCAAGTAAGTTATTCATTTGGCATCATTCGAAGTGATAGAAATTAAGTTTTAATGAAAATTATCATACTCTGCCAAAACATGCTTTTCAGCCTCTGAAAAGCACATTTTGGCCATAAAAACTGAAAATGTCCCCTGCAACCAAACGAACTGTCGGAGACACAAATCTACAATGGACATAGTGTAAAATGGTCCAATTCGAGTAAGTTATTCATTTGGCATCATTCGAAGTGATAGAAATTAAGTTTTAATGAAAATCATCATACCTGGCCAAAACATGCTTTACAGCCCCTGAAAAGCACATTTTGGCCATAAAAACTGAATATGTCCCCTGCAACCAAACGAACTGTCAGAGACACAAATCTACAATGGACATAGTGTAAAATGGTCCAATTCAAGTAAGTTATTCATTTGGCATCATTCGAATGGATAGAAATCAAGTTTCAATGAAAATTATCATATTCTGCCAAAACGTGCTTTTCAGCCCCTGAAAAGCACATTTTGGCCATAAAAACTGAATATGTCCCCTGCAACGAAATGAACTGTCAGAGACACAAATCTACAATGGACATAGTGTAAAATGGTCCAATTCAAGTAAGTTATTCATTTGGCATCATTCGAAGTGATAGAAATTAAGTTTTAATGTAAATTATCATACTCGGCCAAAACATGCTTTTCAGCCTCTGAAAAGCACATTTTGGCCATAAAAACTGAAAATGTCCCCTGCAACCAAACGAACTGTCGGAGACACAAATCTACAATGGACATAGTGTAAAATTGTCCAATTCAAGTAAGTTATTCATTTGGCATCATTCGAAGTGATAGAAATCAAGTTTTAATGAAAATTATCATACTCGGCCAAAACATGCTTTTCAGCCT
This sequence comes from Stigmatopora argus, assembly GCF_051989625.1. Classification (NCBI taxonomy): domain Eukaryota; kingdom Metazoa; phylum Chordata; class Actinopteri; order Syngnathiformes; family Syngnathidae; genus Stigmatopora; species Stigmatopora argus. Next base: position 1,154,756 of record NC_135395.1, on the reverse strand, counting down.
CTGAAAAGCACATTTTGGCCATAAAAACTGAATATGTCCCCTGCAACCAAACGAACTGTCAGAGACACAAATCTACAATGGACATAGTGTAAAATGGTCCAATTCAAGTAAGTTATTCATTTGGCATCATTCGAAGTGATAGAAATCAAGTTTTAATGAAAATTACCATACTCGGCCAAAACATGCTTTTCAGCCTCTGAAAAGCACATTTTGGCCATAAAAACTGAAAATGTCCCCTGCAACCAAACGAACTGTCAGAGACACAAATCTACAATGGACATAGTGTAAAATGGTCCAATTCAAGTAAGTTATTCATTTGGCATCAATCGAAGTTATAGAAATCAAGTTTTAATGAAAATTATCAAACTCGGCCAAAACATGCTTTTCAGCCCTGAAAAGCACATTTTGGCCATAAAAACTGAATATGTCCCCTGCAACCAAACGAACTGTCAGAGACACAAATCTACAATGGACATAGTGTAAAATGGTCCAATTCAAGCAAATTATTCATTTGGCATCATTCGAAGTGATAGAAATCAAGTTTTAATGAAAATTATCATACTCGGCCAAAACATGCTTTCAGCCTCTGAAAAGCACATTTTGGCCATAAAAACTGAAAATGTCCCCTGCAACCAAACGAACTGTCGGAGACACAAATCTACAATGGACATAGTGTAAAATGGTCCAATTCAAGTAAGTTATTCATTTGGCATCATTCGAATGGATAGAAATCAAGTTTTAATGAAAACTATCATACTCTGCCAAAACGTGCTTTTCAGCCCCTGAAAAGCACATTTTGGCCATAAAAACTGAATATGTCCCCTGCAACCAAACGAACTGTCAGAGACACAAATCTACAATGGACATAGTGTAAAATGGTCCAATTCAAGTAAGTTATTCATTTGGCATCATTCGAAGTGATAGAAATTAAGTTTTAATGAAAATTATCATACTCTGCCAAAACATGCTTTTCAGCCTCTGAAAAGCACATTTTGGCCATAAAAACTGAAAATGTCCCCTGCAACCAAACGAACTGTCGGAGACACAAATCTACAATGGACATAGTGTAAAATGGTCCAATTCAAGTAAGTTATTCATTTGGCATCATTCGAAGTGATAGAAATTAAGTTTTAATGAAAATCATCATACCTGGCCAAAACGTGCTTTTCAGCCCCTGAAATGCACATTTTGGCCATAAAAACTGAATATGTCCCCTGCAACCAAACGAACTGTCAGAGACACAAATCTACAATGGACATAGTGTAAAATGGTCCAATTCAAGTAAGTTATTCATTTGGCATCATTCGAAGTGATAGAAATCAAGTTTTAATGAAAATTATCATACTCGGCCAAAACATGCTTTTCAGCCCCTGAAAAGCACATTTTGGCCATAAAAACGGAATATGTCCCCTGCAACCAAACGAACTGTCAGAGACACAAATCTACAATGGACATAGTGTAAAATGGTCCAATTCAAGTAAGTTATTCATTTGGCATCATTCGAAGTGATAGAAATTAAGTTTTAATGAAAATTATCATACTCTGCCAAAACATGCTTTTCAGCCTCTGAAAAGCACATTTTGGCCATAAAAACTGAAAATGTCCCCTGCAACCAAACGAACTGTCGGAGACACAAATCTACAATGGACATAGTGTAAAATGGTCCAATTCGAGTAAGTTATTCATTTGGCATCATTCGAAGTGATAGAAATTAAGTTTTAATGAAAATCATCATACCTGGCCAAAACATGCTTTACAGCCCCTGAAAAGCACATTTTGGCCATAAAAACTGAATATGTCCCCTGCAACCAAACGAACTGTCAGAGACACAAATCTACAATGGACATAGTGTAAAATGGTCCAATTCAAGTAAGTTATTCATTTGGCATCATTCGAATGGATAGAAATCAAGTTTCAATGAAAATTATCATATTCTGCCAAAACGTGCTTTTCAGCCCCTGAAAAGCACATTTTGGCCATAAAAACTGAATATGTCCCCTGCAACGAAATGAACTGTCAGAGACACAAATCTACAATGGACATAGTGTAAAATGGTCCAATTCAAGTAAGTTATTCATTTGGCATCATTCGAAGTGATAGAAATTAAGTTTTAATGTAAATTATCATACTCGGCCAAAACATGCTTTTCAGCCTCTGAAAAGCACATTTTGGCCATAAAAACTGAAAATGTCCCCTGCAACCAAACGAACTGTCGGAGACACAAATCTACAATGGACATAGTGTAAAATTGTCCAATTCAAGTAAGTTATTCATTTGGCATCATTCGAAGTGATAGAAATCAAGTTTTAATGAAAATTATCATACTCGGCCAAAACATGCTTTTCAGCCTCTGAAAAGCACATTTTGGCCATAAAAACTGAATATGTCCCCTGCAACCAAACGAACTGTCAGAGACACAAATCTACAATGGACATAGTGTAAAATGGTCCAATTCAAGTAAGTTATTCATTTGGCATCATTCGAAGTGATAGAAATCAAGTTTTAATGAAAATTATCAAACTCGGCCAAAACATGCTTTTCAGCCCTGAAAAGCACATTTTGGCCATAAAAACTGAATATGTCCCCTGCAACCAAACGAACTGTCAGAGACACAAATCTACAATGGACATAGTGTAAAATGGTCCAATTCAAGCAAATTATTCATTTGGCATCATTCGAAGTGATAGAAATCAAGTTTTAATGAAAATTATCATACTCGGCCAAAACATGCTTTCAGCCTCTGAAAAGCACATTTTGGCCATAAAAACTGAAAATGTCCCCTGCAACCAAACGAACTGTCGGAGACACAAATCTACAATGGACATAGTGTAAAATGGTCCAATTCAAGTAAGTTATTCATTTGGCATCATTCGAATGGATAGAAATCAAGTTTTAATGAAAACTATCATACTCTGCCAAAACGTGCTTTTCAGCCCCTGAAAAGCACATTTTGGCCATAAAAACTGAATATGTCCCCTGCAACCAAACGAACTGTCAGAGACACAAATCTACAATGGACATAGTGTAAAATGGTCCAATTCAAGTAAGTTATTCATTTGGCATCATTCGAAGTGATAGAAATTAAGTTTTAATGAAAATTATCATACTCTGCCAAAACATGCTTTTCAGCCTCTGAAAAGCACATTTTGGCCATAAAAACTGAAAATGTCCCCTGCAACCAAACGAACTGTCGGAGACACAAATCTACAATGGACATAGTGTAAAATGGTCCAATTCAAGTAAGTTATTCATTTGGCATCATTCGAAGTGATAGAAATTAAGTTTTAATGAAAATCATCATACCTGGCCAAAACGTGCTTTTCAGCCCCTGAAATGCACATTTTGGCCATAAAAACTGAATATGTCCCCTGCAACCAAACGAACTGTCAGAGACACAAATCTACAATGGACATAGTGTAAAATGGTCCAATTCAAGTAAGTTATTCATTTGGCATCATTCGAAGTGATAGAAATCAAGTTTTAATGAAAATTATCATACTCGGCCAAAACATGCTTTTCAGCCCCTGAAAAGCACATTTTGGCCATAAAAACGGAATATGTCCCCTGCAACCAAACGAACTGTCAGAGACACAAATCTACAATGGACATAGTGTAAAATGGTCCAATTCAAGTAAGTTATTCATTTGGCATCATTCGAAGTGATAGAAATTAAGTTTTAATGAAAATTATCATACTCTGCCAAAACATGCTTTTCAGCCTCTGAAAAGCACATTTTGGCCATAAAAACTGAAAATGTCCCCTGCAACCAAACGAACTGTCGGAGACACAAATCTACAATGGACATAGTGTAAAATGGTCCAATTCGAGTAAGTTATTCATTTGGCATCATTCGAAGTGATAGAAATTAAGTTTTAATGAAAATCATCATACCTGGCCAAAACATGCTTTACAGCCCCTGAAAAGCACATTTTGGCCATAAAAACTGAATATGTCCCCTGCAACCAAACGAACTGTCAGAGACACAAATCTACAATGGACATAGTGTAAAATGGTCCAATTCAAGTAAGTTATTCATTTGGCATCATTCGAATGGATAGAAATCAAGTTTCAATGAAAATTATCATATTCTGCCAAAACGTGCTTTTCAGCCCCTGAAAAGCACATTTTGGCCATAAAAACTGAATATGTCCCCTGCAACGAAATGAACTGTCAGAGACACAAATCTACAATGGACATAGTGTAAAATGGTCCAATTCAAGTAAGTTATTCATTTGGCATCATTCGAAGTGATAGAAATTAAGTTTTAATGTAAATTATCATACTCGGCCAAAACATGCTTTTCAGCCTCTGAAAAGCACATTTTGGCCATAAAAACTGAAAATGTCCCCTGCAACCAAACGAACTGTCGGAGACACAAATCTACAATGGACATAGTGTAAAATTGTCCAATTCAAGTAAGTTATTCATTTGGCATCATTCGAAGTGATAGAAATCAAGTTTTAATGAAAATTATCATACTCGGCCAAAACATGCTTTTCAGCCTCTGAAAAGCACATTTTGGCCATAAAAACTGAATATGTCCCCTGCAACCAAACGAACTGTCAGAGACACAAATCTACAATGGACATAGTGTAAAATGGTCCAATTCAAGTAAGTTATTCATTTGGCATCATTCGAAGTGATAGAAATCAAGTTTTAATGAAAATTACCATACTCGGCCAAAACATGCTTTTCAGCCTCTGAAAAGCACATTTTGGCCATAAAAACTGAAAATGTCCCCTGCAACCAAACGAACTGTCAGAGACACAAATCTACAATGGACATAGTGTAAAATGGTCCAATTCAAGTAAGTTATTCATTTGGCATCAATCGAAGTTATAGAAATCAAGTTTTAATGAAAATTATCAAACTCGGCCAAAACATGCTTTTCAGCCCTGAAAAGCACATTTTGGCCATAAAAACTGAATATGTCCCCTGCAACCAAACGAACTGTCAGAGACACAAATCTACAATGGACATAGTGTAAAATGGTCCAATTCAAGCAAATTATTCATTTGGCATCATTCGAAGTGATAGAAATCAAGTTTTAATGAAAATTATCATACTCGGCCAAAACATGCTTTCAGCCTCTGAAAAGCACATTTTGGCCATAAAAACTGAAAATGTCCCCTGCAACCAAACGAACTGTCGGAGACACAAATCTACAATGGACATAGTGTAAAATGGTCCAATTCAAGTAAGTTATTCATTTGGCATCATTCGAATGGATAGAAATCAAGTTTTAATGAAAACTATCATACTCTGCCAAAACGTGCTTTTCAGCCCCTGAAAAGCACATTTTGGCCATAAAAACTGAATATGTCCCCTGCAACCAAACGAACTGTCAGAGACACAAATCTACAATGGACATAGTGTAAAATGGTCCAATTCAAGTAAGTTATTCATTTGGCATCATTCGAAGTGATAGAAATTAAGTTTTAATGAAAATTATCATACTCTGCCAAAACATGCTTTTCAGCCTCTGAAAAGCACATTTTGGCCATAAAAACTGAAAATGTCCCCTGCAACCAAACGAACTGTCGGAGACACAAATCTACAATGGACATAGTGTAAAATGGTCCAATTCAAGTAAGTTATTCATTTGGCATCATTCGAAGTGATAGAAATTAAGTTTTAATGAAAATCATCATACCTGGCCAAAACGTGCTTTTCAGCCCCTGAAAAGCACATTTTGGCCATAAAAACTGAATATGTCCCCTGCAACCAAACGAACTGTCAGAGACACAAATCTACAATGGACATAGTGTAAAATGGTCCAATTCAAGTAAGTTATTCATTTGGCATCATTCGAAGTGATAGAAATCAAGTTTTAATGAAAATTATCATACTCGGCCAAAACATGCTTTTCAGCCCCTGAAAAGCACATTTTGGCCATAAAAACGGAATATGTCCCCTGCAACCAAACGAACTGTCAGAGACACAAATCTACAATGGACATAGTGTAAAATGGTCCAATTCAAGTAAGTTATTCATTTGGCATCATTCGAAGTGATAGAAATTAAGTTTTAATGAAAATTATCATACTCTGCCAAAACATGCTTTTCAGCCTCTGAAAAGCACATTTTGGCCATAAAAACTGAAAATGTCCCCTGCAACCAAACGAACTGTCGGAGACACAAATCTACAATGGACATAGTGTAAAATGGTCCAATTCGAGTAAGTTATTCATTTGGCATCATTCGAAGTGATAGAAATTAAGTTTTAATGAAAATCATCATACCTGGCCAAAACATGCTTTACAGCCCCTGAAAAGCACATTTTGGCCATAAAAACTGAATATGTCCCCTGCAACCAAACGAACTGTCAGAGACACAAATCTACAATGGACATAGTGTAAAATGGTCCAATTCAAGTAAGTTATTCATTTGGCATCATTCGAATGGATAGAAATCAAGTTTCAATGAAAATTATCATATTCTGCCAAAACGTGCTTTTCAGCCCCTGAAAAGCACATTTTGGCCATAAAAACTGAATATGTCCCCTGCAACGAAATGAACTGTCAGAGACACAAATCTACAATGGACATAGTGTAAAATGGTCCAATTCAAGTAAGTTATTCATTTGGCATCATTCGAAGTGATAGAAATTAAGTTTTAATGTAAATTATCATACTCGGCCAAAACATGCTTTTCAGCCTCTGAAAAGCACATTTTGGCCATAAAAACTGAAAATGTCCCCTGCAACCAAACGAACTGTCGGAGACACAAATCTACAATGGACATAGTGTAAAATTGTCCAATTCAAGTAAGTTATTCATTTGGCATCATTCGAAGTGATAGAAATCAAGTTTTAATGAAAATTATCATACTCGGCCAAAACATGCTTTTCAGCCTCTGAAAAGCACATTTTGGCCATAAAAACTGAATATGTCCCCTGCAACCAAACGAACTGTCAGAGACACAAATCTACAATGGACATAGTGTAAAATGGTCCAATTCAAGTAAATTATTCATTTGGCATCATTCGAAGTGATAGAAATCAAGTTTTAATGAAAATTATCATACTCGGCCAAAACATGCTTTTCAGCCTCTGAAAAGCACATTTTGGCCATAAAAACTGAAAATGTCCCCTGCAACCAAACGAACTGTCAGAGACACAAATCTACAATGGACATAGTGTAAAATGGTCCAATTCAAGTAAGTTATTCATTTGGCATCATTCGAAGTGATAAAAATTAAGTTTTAATGAAAATTATCATACTCTGCCAAAACATGCTTTTCAGCCTCTGAAAAGCACATTTTGGCCATAAAAACTGAAAATGTCCCCTGCAACCAAACGAACTGTCGGAGACACAAATCTACAATGGACATAGTGTAAAATGGTCCAATTCAAGTAAGTTATACATTTGGCATCATTCGAATGGATAGAAATCAAGTTTTAATGAAAATTATCATATTCTGCCAAAACGTGCTTTTCAGCCTCTGAAAAGCACATTTTGGCCATAAAAATTGAAAATGTCCCCTGCAACCAAACGAACTGTCGGAGACACAAATCTACAATGGACATAGTGTAAAATGGTCCAATTCAAGTAAGTTATTCATTTGGCATCATTCGAAGTGATAGAAATCAAGTTTTAATGAAAATTACCATACTCGGCCAAAACATGCTTTTCAGCCTCTGAAAAGCACATTTTGGCCATAAAAATTGAAAATGTCCCCTGCAACCAAACGAACTGTCGGAGACACAAATCTACAATGGACATAGTGTAAAATGGTCCAATTCAAGTAAGTTATTCATTTGGCATCATTCGAAGTGATAGAAATCAAGTTTTAATGAAAATTACCATACTCGGCCAAAACATGCTTTTCAGCCTCTGAAAAGCACATTTTGGCCATAAAAACTGAAAATGTCCCCTGCAACCAAACGAACTGTCGGAGACACAAATCTACAATGGACATAGTGTAAAATGGTCCAATTCAAGTAAGTTATTCATTTGGCATCAATCGAAGTGATAGAAATCAAGTTTTAATGAAAATTATCAAACTCGGCCAAAACATGCTTTTCAGCCCCTGAAAAGCACATTTTGGCCATAAAAACTGAAAATGTCCCCTGCAACCAAACGAACTGTCGGAGACACAAATCTACAATGGACATAGTGTAAAATGGTCCAATTCAAGTAAGTTGTTCATTTGGCATCATTCGAAGTGATAGAAATCAAGTTTTAATGAAAATTATCATACTCTGCCAAAACGTGCTTTTCAGCCCCTGAAAAGCACATTTTGGCCATAAAAACTGAATATGTCCCCTGCAAACAAACGAACTGTCAGAGACACAAATCTACAATGGACATAGTGTAAAATGGTCCAAATTCAAGTAAATTATTCATTTGGCATCATTCGAAGTGATAGAAATCAAGTTTTAATGAAAATTATCATACTCCGCCAAAACATGCTTTTCAGCCTCTGAAAAGCACATTTTGGCCATAAAAACTGAATATGTCCCCTGCAACCAAACGAACTGTCAGAGACACAAATCTACAATGGACATAGTGTAAAATGGTCCAATTCAAGTAAGTTATTCATTTGGCATCATTCGAAGTGATAGAAATTAAGTTTTAATGAAAATTATCATACTCTGCCAAAACATGCTTTTCAGCCTCTGAAAAGCACATTTTGGCCATAAAAACTGAAAATGTCCCCTGCAACCAAACGAACTGTCGGAGACACAAATCTACAATGGACATAGTGTAAAATGGTCCAATTCAAGCAAGTTATTCAATTGGCATCATTCGAAGTGATAGAAATTAAGTTTTAATGAAAATCATCATACCTGGCCAAAACATGCTTTTCAGCCCCTGAAAAGCAAATTTTGGCCATAAAAACTGAATATGTCCCCTGCAAACAAACGAACTGTCAGAGACACAAATCTACAATGGACATAGTGTAAAATGGTCCAAATTCAAGTAAATTATTCATTTGGCATCATTCGAAGTGATAGAAATCAAGTTTTAATGAAAATTATCATACTCCGCCAAAACATGCTTTTCAGCCTCTGAAAAGCACATTTTGGCCATAAAAACTGAATATGTCCCCTGCAACCAAACGAACTGTCAGAGACACAAATCTACAATGGACATAGTGTAAAATGGTCCAATTCAAGTAAGTTATTCATTTGGCATCATTCGAAGTGATAGAAATTAAGTTTTAATGAAAATTATCATACTCGGCCAAAACATGCTTTTCAGCCTCTGAAAAGCACATTTTGGCCATAAAAACTGAAAATGTCCCCTGCAACCAAACGAACTGTCAGAGACACAAATCTACAATGGACATAGTGTAAAATGGTCCAATTCAAGTAAGTTATTCATTTGGCATCATTCGAAGTGATAAAAATTAAGTTTTAATGAAAATTATCATACTCTGCCAAAACATGCTTTTCAGCCTCTGAAAAGCACATTTTGGCCATAAAAACTGAAAATGTCCCCTGCAACCAAACGAACTGTCGGAGACACAAATCTACAATGGACATAGTGTAAAATGGTCCAATTCAAGTAAGTTATTCATTTGGCATCATTCGAAGTGATAGAAATCAAGTTTTAATGAAAATTATCATACTCGGCCAAAACATGCTTTTCAGCCTCTGAAAAGCACATTTTGGCCATAAAAACTGAATATGTCCCCTGCAACCAAACGAACTGTCGGAGACACAAATCTACAATGGACATAGTGTAAAATGGTCCAATTCAAGTAAGTTATTCATTTGGCATCATTCGAAGTGATAGAAATTAAGTTTTAATGAAAATTATCATACTCTGCCAAAACATGCTTTTCAGCCTCTGAAAAGCACATTTTGGCCATAAAAACTGAAAATGTCCCCTGCAACCAAACGAACTGTCGGAGACACAAATCTACAATGGAAATAGTGTAAAATGGTCCAATTCAAGTAAGTTATTCATTTGGCTTCATTCGAATGGATAGAAATCAAGTTTTAATGAAAATTATCATATTCTGCCAAAACGTGCTTTTCAGCCCCTGAAAAGCACATTTTGGCCATAAAAACTGAATATGTCCCCTGCAACGAAATCTGTCGGAGACACAAATCTACAATTGACATAGTGTAAAATGGTCCAATTCAAGTAAGTTATTCATTTGGCATCATTCGAAGTGATAGAAATTAAGTTTTAATGAAAATTATCATACTCGGCCAAAACATGCTTTTCAGCCTCTGAAAAGCACATTTTGGCCATAAAAACTGAAAATGTCCCCTGCAACCAAACGAACTGTCGGAGACACAAATCTACAATGGACATAGTGTAAAATGGTCCAATTCAAGTAAGTTATTCATTTGGCATCAATCGAAGTGATAGAAATCAAGTTTTAATGAAAATTATCAAACTCGGCCAAAACATGCTTTTCAGCCCCTGAAAAGCACATTTTGGCCATAAAAACTGAATATGTCCCCTGCAACCAAACGAACTGTCAGAGACACAAATCTACAATGGACATAGTGTAAAATGGTCCAATTCAAGTAAGTTATTCATTTGGCATCATTCGAAGTGATAGAAATTAAGTTTTAATGAAAATTATCATACTCTGCCAAAACATGCTTTTCAGCCTCTGAAAAGCACATTTTGGCCATAAAAACTGAAAATGTCCCCTGCAACCAAACGAACTGTCGGAGACACAAATCTACAATGGACATAGTGTAAAATGGTCAAATTCAAGTAAGTTATTCATTTGGCATCATTCGAAGTGATAGAAATCAAGTTTTAATGAAAATTATCATACTTGGCCAAAACATGCTTTTCACCTCTGAAAAGCACATTTTGGCCATAAAAACTGAATATGTCCCCTGCAACCAAACGAACTGTCAGAGACACAAATCTACAATGGACATAGTGTAAAATGGTCCAATTCAAGTAAGTTATTCATTTGGCATCATTCGAAGTGATAGAAATCAAGTTTTAATGAAAATTATCATACTCGGCCAAAACATGCTTTTCAGCCCCTGAAAAGCACATTTTGGCCATAAAAACTGAATATGTCCCCTGCAACCAAAATAACTGTCAGAGACACAAATCTACAATGGACATAGTGTAAAATGGTCCAATTCAAGTAAGTTATTCATTTGGCATCATTCGAAGTGATAGAAATCAAGTTTTAATGAAAATTATCATACTCGGCCAAAACATGCTTTTCAGCCCCTGAAAAGCACATTTTGACCATAAAAACTGAATATGTCCCCTGCAACCAAACGAACTGTCAGAGACACGAATCTACAATGGACATAGTGTAAAATGGTCCAATTCAAGTAAGTTATTCATTTGGCATCATTCGAATGGATAGAAATCAAGTTTTAATGAAAATTATCATACTCGGCCAAAACATGCTTTTCAGCCTCTGAAAAGCACATTTTGGCCATAAAAACTGAAAATGTCCCCTGCAACCAAACGAACTGTCGGAGACACAAATCTACAATGGACATAGTGTAAAATGGTCCAATTCAAGTAAGTTATTCATTTGGCATCATTCGAAGTGATAGAAATCAAGTTTTAATGAAAATTACCATACTCGGCCAAAACATGCTTTTCAGCCTCTGAAAAGCACATTTTGGCCATAAAAACTGAAAATGTCCCCTGCAACCAAACGAACTGTCGGAGACACAAATCTACAATGGACATAGTGTAAAATGGTCCAATTCATGTAAGTTATTCATTTGGCATCAATCGAAGTGATAGAAATCAAGTTTTAATGAAAATTATCAAACTCGGCCAAAACATGCTTTTCAGCCTCTGAAAAGCACATTTTGGCCATAAAAACTGAATATGTCCCCTGCAACCAAACGAACTGTCAGAGACACAAATCTACAATGGACATAGTGTAAAATGGTCCAATTCAAGTAAGTTATTCATTTGGCATCATTCGAAGTGATAGAAATTAAGTTTTAATGTAAATTATCATACTCGGCCAAAACATGCTTTTCAGCCTCTGAAAAGCACATTTTGGCCATAAAAACTGAAAATGTCCCCTGCAACCAAACGAACTGTCGGAGACACAAATCTACAATGGACATAGTGTAAAATGGTCAAATTCAAGGAAGTTATTCATTTGGCATCATTCGAAGTGATAGAAATCAAGTTTTAATGAAAATTATCATACTCGGCCAAAACATGCTTTTCACCTCTGAAAAGCACATTTTGGCCATAAAAACTGAATATGTCCCCTGCAACCAAACGAACTGTCAGAGACACAAATCTACAATGGACATAGTGTAAAATGGTCCAATTCAAGTAAGTTATTCATTTGGCATCATTCGAAGTGATAGAAATCAAGTTTTAATGAAAATTATCATACTCGGCCAAAACATGCTTTTCAGCCCCTGAAAAGCACATTTTGGCCATAAAAACTGAATATGTCCCCTGCAACCAAAATAACTGTCAGAGACACAAATCTACAATGGACATAGTGTAAAATGGTCCAATTCAAGTAAGTTATTCATTTGGCATCATTCGAATGGATAGAAATCAAGTTTTAATGAAAATTATCATACTCGGCCAAAACATGCTTTTCAGCCTCTGAAAAGCACATTTTGGCCATAAAAACTGAAAATGTCCCCTGCAACCAAACGAACTGTCGGAGACACAAATCTACAATGGACATAGTGTAAAATGGTCCAATTCAAGTAAGTTATTCATTTGGCATCATTCGAAGTGATAGAAATCAAGTTTTAATGAAAATTACCATACTCGGCCAAAACATGCTTTTCAGCCTCTGAAAAGCACATTTTGGCCATAAAAACTGAAAATGTCCCCTGCAACGAAACGAACTGTCGGAGACACAAATCTACAATGGACATAGTGTAAAATGGTCCAATTCAAGTAAGTTATTCATTTGGCATCATTCGAAGTGATAGAAATCAAGTTTTAATGAAAATTACCATACTCGGCCAAAACATGCTTTTCAGCCTCTGAAAAGCACATTTTGGCCATAAAAACTGAAAATGTCCCCTGCAACCAAACGAACTGTCGGAGACACAAATCTACAATGGACATAGTGTAAAATGGTCCAATTCAAGTAAGTTATTCATTTGGCATCAATCGAAGTGATAGAAATCAAGTTTTAATGAAAATTATCAAACTCGGCCAAAACATGCTTTTCAGCCTCTGAAAAGCACATTTTGGCCATAAAAACTGAATATGTCCCCTGCAACCAAACGAACTGTCAGAGACACAAATCTACAATGGACATAGTGTAAAATGGTCCAATTCAAGTAAGTTATTCATTTGGCATCATTCGAAGTGATAGAAATTAAGTTTTAATGTAAATTATCATACTCGGCCAAAACATGCTTTTCAGCCTCTGAAAAGCACATTTTGGCCATAAAAACTGAAAATGTCCCCTGCAACCAAACGAACTGTCGGAGACACAAATCTACAATGGACATAGTGTAAAATGGTCCAATTCAAGTAAGTTATTCATTTGGCATCATTCGAAGTGATAGAAATCAAGTTTTAATGAAAATTATCATACTCTGCCAAAACATGCTTTTCAGCCTCTGAAAAGCACATTTTGGCCATAAAAACTGAAAATGTCCCCTGCAACCAAACAAACTGTCGGAGACACAAATCTACAATGGACATAGTGTAAAATAGTCCAATTCAAGTAAGTTATTCATTTGGCATCATTCGAAGTGATAGAAATCAAGTTTTAATGAAAATTATCATACTCGGCCAAAACATGCTTTTCAGCCCCTGAAAAGCACATTTTGGCCATAAAAACTGAATATGTCCCCTGCAACCAAACGATCTGTCAGAGACACAAATCTACAATGGACATAGTGTAAAATGGTCCAATTCAAGTAAGTTATTCATTTGGCATCATTCGAATGGATAGAAATCAAGTTTTAATGAAAATTATCATACTCGGCCAAAACATGCTTTTCAGCCTCTGAAAAGCACATTTTGGCCATAAAAACTGAAAATGTCCCCTGCAACCAAACGAACTGTCGGAAACACAAATCTACAATGGACATAGTGTAAAATGGTCCAATTCAAGTAAGTTATTCATTTGGCATCATTCGAAGTGATAGAAATCAAGTTTTAATGAAAATTACCATACTCGGCCAAAACATGCTTTTCAGCCTCTGAAAAGCACATTTTGGCCATAAAAACTGAAAATGTCCCCTGCAACCAAACGAACTGTCGGAGACACAAATCTACAATGGACATAGTGTAAAATGGTCCAATTCAAGTAAGTTATTCATTTGGCATCATTCGAAGTGATAGAAATCAAGTTTTAATGAAAATTACCATACTCGGCCAAAACATGCTTTTCAGCCTCTGAAAAGCACATTTTGGCCATAAAAACTGAAAATGTCCCCTGCAACCAAACGAACTGTCGGAGACACAAATTTACAATGGACATAGTGTAAAATGGTCCAATTCAAGTAAGTTATTCATTTGGCATCATTCGAATGGATAGAAATCAAGTTTTAATGAAAATTATCATACTCGGCCAAAACATGCTTTTCAGCCTCTGAAAAGCACATTTTGGCCATAAAAACTGAAAATGTCCCCTGCAACCAAACGAACTGTCGGAGACACAAATCTACAATGGACATAGTGTAAAATGGTCCAATTCATGTAAGTTATTCATTTGGCATCAATCGAAGTGATAGAAATTAAGTTTTAATGAAAATTATCATACTCGGCCAAAACATGCTTTTCAGCCTCTGAAAAGCACATTTTGGCCATAAAAACTGAAAATGTCCCCTGCAACCAAACGAACTGTCGGAGACACAAATCTACAATGGACATAGTGTAAAATGGTCCAATTCAAGTAAGTTATTCATTTGGCATCAATCGAAGTGATAGAAATCAAGTTTTAATGAAAATTATCAAACTCGGCCAAAACATGCTTTTCAGCCCCTGAAAAGCACATTTTGGCCATAAAAACTGAATATGTCCCCTGCAACCAAACGAACTGTCAGAGACACAAATCTACAATGGACATAGTGTAAAATGGTCCAATTCAAGTAAGTTATTCATTTGGCATCATTCGAAGTGATAGAAATTAAGTTTTAATGAAAATTATCATACTCTGCCAAAACATGCTTTTCAGCCTCTGAAAAGCACATTTTGGCCATAAAAACTGAAAATGTCCCCTGCAACCAAACGAACTGTCGGAGACACAAATCTACAATGGACATAGTGTAAAATGGTCAAATTCAAGTAAGTTATTCATTTGGCATCATTCGAAGTGATAGAAATCAAGTTTTAATGAAAATTATCATACTTGGCCAAAACATGCTTTTCACCTCTGAAAAGCACATTTTGGCCATAAAAACTGAATATGTCCCCTGCAACCAAACGAACTGTCAGAGACACAAATCTACAATGGACATAGTGTAAAATGGTCCAATTCAAGTAAGTTATTCATTTGGCATCATTCGAAGTGATAGAAATCAAGTTTTAATGAAAATTATCATACTCGGCCAAAACATGCTTTTCAGCCCCTGAAAAGCACATTTTGGCCATAAAAACTGAATATGTCCCCTGCAACCAAAATAACTGTCAGAGACACAAATCTACAATGGACATAGTGTAAAATGGTCCAATTCAAGTAAGTTATTCATTTGGCATCATTCGAAGTGATAGAAATCAAGTTTTAATGAAAATTATCATACTCGGCCAAAACATGCTTTTCAGCCCCTGAAAAGCACATTTTGACCATAAAAACTGAATATGTCCCCTGCAACCAAACGAACTGTCAGAGACACGAATCTACAATGGACATAGTGTAAAATGGTCCAATTCAAGTAAGTTATTCATTTGGCATCATTCGAATGGATAGAAATCAAGTTTTAATGAAAATTATCATACTCGGCCAAAACATGCTTTTCAGCCTCTGAAAAGCACATTTTGGCCATAAAAACTGAAAATGTCCCCTGCAACCAAACGAACTGTCGGAGACACAAATCTACAATGGACATAGTGTAAAATGGTCCAATTCAAGTAAGTTATTCATTTGGCATCATTCGAAGTGATAGAAATCAAGTTTTAATGAAAATTACCATACTCGGCCAAAACATGCTTTTCAGCCTCTGAAAAGCACATTTTGGCCATAAAAACTGAAAATGTCCCCTGCAACCAAACGAACTGTCGGAGACACAAATCTACAATGGACATAGTGTAAAATGGTCCAATTCATGTAAGTTATTCATTTGGCATCAATCGAAGTGATAGAAATCAAGTTTTAATGAAAATTATCAAACTCGGCCAAAACATGCTTTTCAGCCTCTGAAAAGCACATTTTGGCCATAAAAACTGAATATGTCCCCTGCAACCAAACGAACTGTCAGAGACACAAATCTACAATGGACATAGTGTAAAATGGTCCAATTCAAGTAAGTTATTCATTTGGCATCATTCGAAGTGATAGAAATTAAGTTTTAATGTAAATTATCATACTCGGCCAAAACATGCTTTTCAGCCTCTGAAAAGCACATTTTGGCCATAAAAACTGAAAATGTCCCCTGCAACCAAACGAACTGTCGGAGACACAAATCTACAATGGACATAGTGTAAAATGGTCAAATTCAAGTAAGTTATTCATTTGGCATCATTCGAAGTGATAGAAATCAAGTTTTAATGAAAATTATCATACTCGGCCAAAACATGCTTTTCACCTCTGAAAAGCACATTTTGGCCATAAAAACTGAATATGTCCCCTGCAACCAAACGAACTGTCAGAGACACAAATCTACAATGGACATAGTGTAAAATGGTCCAATTCAAGTAAGTTATTCATTTGGCATCATTCGAAGTGATAGAAATCAAGTTTTAATGAAAATTATCATACTCGGCCAAAACATGCTTTTCAGCCCCTGAAAAGCACATTTTGGCCATAAAAACTGAATATGTCCCCTGCAACCAAAATAACTGTCAGAGACACAAATCTACAATGGACATAGTGTAAAATGGTCCAATTCAAGTAAGTTATTCATTTGGCATCATTCGAAGTGATAGAAATCAAGTTTTAATGAAAATTATCATACTCGGCCAAAACATGCTTTTCAGCCCCTGAAAAGCACATTTTGACCATAAAAACTGAATATGTCCCCTGCAACCAAACGAACTGTCAGAGACACAAATCTACAATGGACATAGTGTAAAATGGTCCAATTCAAGTAAGTTATTCATTTGGCATCATTCGAATGGATAGAAATCAAGTTTTAATGAAAATTATCATACTCGGCCAAAACATGCTTTTCAGCCTCTGAAAAGCACATTTTGGCCATAAAAACTGAAAATGTCCCCTGCAACCAAACGAACTGTCGGAGACACAAATCTACAATGGACATAGTGTAAAATGGTCCAATTCAAGTAAGTTATTCATTTGGCATCATTCGAAGTGATAGAAATCAAGTTTTAATGAAAATTACCATACTCGGCCAAAACATGCTTTTCAGCCTCTGAAAAGCACATTTTGGCCATAAAAACTGAAAATGTCCCCTGCAACGAAACGAACTGTCGGAGACACAAATCTACAATGGACATAGTGTAAAATGGTCCAATTCAAGTAAGTTATTCATTTGGCATCATTCGAAGTGATAGAAATCAAGTTTTAATGAAAATTACCATACTCGGCCAAAACATGCTTTTCAGCCTCTGAAAAGCACATTTTGGCCATAAAAACTGAAAATGTCCCCTGCAACCAAACGAACTGTCGGAGACACAAATCTACAATGGACATAGTGTAAAATGGTCCAATTCAAGTAATTTATTCATTTGGCATCAATCGAAGTGATAGAAATCAAGTTTTAATGAAAATTATCAAACTCGGCCAAAACATGCTTTTCAGCCTCTGAAAAGCACATTTTGGCCATAAAAACTGAATATGTCCCCTGCAACCAAACGAACTGTCAGAGACACAAATCTACAATGGACATAGTGTAAAATGGTCCAATTCAAGTAAGTTATTCATTTGGCATCATTCGAAGTGATAGAAATTAAGTTTTAATGTAAATTATCATACTCGGCCAAAACATGCTTTTCAGCCTCTGAAAAGCACATTTTGGCCATAAAAACTGAAAATGTCCCCTGCAACCAAACGAACTGTCGGAGACACAAATCTACAATGGACATAGTGTAAAATGGTCCAATTCAAGTAAGTTATTCATTTGGCATCATTCGAAGTGATAGAAATCAAGTTTTAATGAAAATTATCATACTCTGCCAAAACATGCTTTTCAGCCTCTGAAAAGCACATTTTGGCCATAAAAACTGAAAATGTCCCCTGCAACCAAACAAACTGTCGGAGACACAAATCTACAATGGACATAGTGTAAAATAGTCCAATTCAAGTAAGTTATTCATTTGGCATCATTCGAAGTGATAGAAATCAAGTTTTAATGAAAATTATCATACTCGGCCAAAACATGCTTTTCAGCCCCTGAAAAGCACATTTTGGCCATAAAAACTGAATATGTCCCCTGCAACCAAACGAACTGTCAGAGACACAAATCTACAATGGACATAGTGTAAAATGGTCCAATTCAAGTAAGTTATTCATTTGGCATCATTCGAATGGATAGAAATCAAGTTTTAATGAAAATTATCATACTCGGCCAAAACATGCTTTTCAGCCTCTGAAAAGCACATTTTGGCCATAAAAACTGAAAATGTCCCCTGCAACCAAACGAACTGTCGGAAACACAAATCTACAATGGACATAGTGTAAAATGGTCCAATTCAAGTAAGTTATTCATTTGGCATCATTCGAAGTGATAGAAATCAAGTTTTAATGAAAATTACCATACTCGGCCAAAACATGCTTTTCAGCCTCTGAAAAGCACATTTTGGCAATAAAAACTGAAAATGTCCCCTGCAACCAAACGAACTGTCGGAGACACAAATCTACAATGGACATAGTGTAAAATGGTCCAATTCAAGTAAGTTATTCATTTGGCATCATTCGAAGTGATAGAAATCAAGTTTTAATGAAAATTACCATACTCGGCCAAAACATGCTTTTCAGCCTCTGAAAAGCACATTTTGGCCATAAAAACTGAAAATGTCCCCTGCAACCAAACGAACTGTCGGAGACACAAATTTACAATGGACATAGTGTAAAATGGTCCAATTCAAGTAAGTTATTCATTTGGCATCAATCGAAGTGATAGAAATCAAGTTTTAATGAAAATTATCAAACTCGGCCAAAACATGCTTTTCAGCCCCTGAAAAGCACATTTTGGCCATAAAAACTGAATTTGTCCCCTGCAACCAAACGAACTGTCAGAGACACAAATCTACAATGGACATAGTGTAAAATGGTCCAATTCAAGTAAGTTATTCATTTGGCATCATTCGAAGTGATAGAAATTAAGTTTTAATGAAAATTATCATACTCTGCCAAAACATGCTTTTCAGCCTCTGAAAAGCACATTTTGGCCATAAAAATTGAAAATGTCCCTTGCAACCAAACGAACTGTCGGAGACACAAATCTACAATGGACATAGTGTAAAATGGTCCAATTCAAGTAAGTTATTCATTTGGCATCATTCGAAGTGATAGAAATCAAGTTTTAATGAAAATTACCATACTCGGCCAAAACATGCTTTTCAGCCTCTGAAAAGCACATTTTGGCCATAAAAACTGAAAATGTCCCCTGCAACCAAACGAACTGTCGGAGACACAAATCTACAATGGACATAGTGTAAAATGGTCCAATTCAAGTAAGTTATTCATTTGGCATCAATCGAAGTGATAGAAATCAAGTTTTAATGAAAATTATCAAACTCGGCCAAAACATGCTTTTCAGCCTCTGAAAAGCACATTTTGGCCATAAAAACTGAATATGTCCCCTGCAACCAAACGAACTGTCAGAGACACAAATCTACAATGGACATAGTGTAAAATGGTCCAATTCAAGTAAGTTATTCATTTGGCATCATTCGAAGTGATAGAAATTAAGTTTTAATGTAAATTATCATACTCGGCCAAAACATGCTTTTCAGCCTCTGAAAAGCACATTTTGGCCATAAAAACTGAAAATGTCCCCTGCAACCAAACGAACTGTCGGAGACACAAATCTACAATGGACATAGTGTAAAATGGTCCAATTCAAGTAAGTTATTCATTTGGCATCATTCGAAGTGATAGAAATCAAGTTTTAATGAAAATTATCATGCTCTGCCAAAACATGCTTTTCAGCCTCTGAAAAGCACATTTTGGCCATAAAAACTGAAAATGTCCCCTGCAACCAAACAAACTGTCGGAGACACAAATCTACAATGGACATAGTGTAAAATAGTCCAATTCAAGTAAGTTATTCATTTGGCATCATTCGAAGTGATAGAAATCAAGTTTTAATGAAAATTATCATACTCGGCCAAAACATGCTTTTCAGCCCCTGAAAAGCACATTTTGGCCATAAAAACTGAATATGTCCCCTGCAACCAAACGAACTGTCAGAGACACAAATCTACAATGGACATAGTGTAAAATGGTCCAATTCAAGTAAGTTATTCATTTGGCATCATTCGAATGGATAGAAATCAAGTTTTAATGAAAATTATCATACTCGGCCAAAACATGCTTTTCAGCCTCTGAAAAGCACATTTTGGCCATAAAAACTGAAAATGTCCCCTGCAACCAAACGAACTGTCGGAAACACAAATCTACAATGGACATAGTGTAAAATGGTCCAATTCAAGTAAGTTATTCATTTGGCATCATTCGAAGTGATAGAAATCAAGTTTTAATGAAAATTACCATACTCGGCCAAAACATGCTTTTCAGCCTCTGAAAAGCACATTTTGGCCATAAAAACTGAAAATGTCCCCTGCAACCAAACGAACTGTCGGAGACACAAATTTACAATGGACATAGTGTAAAATGGTCCAATTCAAGTAAGTTATTCATTTGGCATCATTCGAATGGATAGAAATCAAGTTTTAATGAAAATTATCATACTCGGCCAAAACATGCTTTTCAGCCTCTGAAAAGCACATTTTGGCCATAAAAACTGAAAATGTCCCCTGCAACCAAACGAACTGTCGGAGACACAAATCTACAATGGACATAGTGTAAAATGGTCCAATTCATGTAAGTTATTCATTTGGCATCAATCGAAGTGATAGAAATTAAGTTTTAATGAAAATTATCATACTCTGCCAAAACATGCTTTTCAGCCTCTGAAAAGCACATTTTGGCCATAAAAATTGAAAATGTCCCTTGCAACCAAACGAACTGTCGGAGACACAAATCTACAATGGACATAGTGTAAAATGGTCCAATTCAAGTAAGTTATTCATTTGGCATCATTCGAATGGATAGAAATCAAGTTTTAATGAAAATTATCATGCTCTGCCAAAACGTGCTTTTCAGCCCCTGAAAAGCACATTTTGGCCATAAAAACTGAATATGTCCCCTGCAAACAAACGAACTGTCAGAGACACAAATCTACAATGGACATAGTGTAAAATGGTCCAATTCAAGTAAATTATTCATTTGGCATCATTCGAAGTGATAGAAATCAAGTTTTAATGAAAATTATCATACTCCGCCAAAACATGCTTTTCAGCCTCTGAAAAGCACATTTTGGCCATAAAAACTGAATATGTCCCCTGCAACCAAACGAACTGTCAGAGACACAAATCTACAATGGACATAGTGTAAAATGGTCCAATTCAAGTAAGTTATTCATTTGGCATCATTCGAAGTGATAGAAATTAAGTTTTAATGAAAATCATCATACCTGGCCAAAACATGCTTTTCAGCCCCTGAAAAGCACATTTTGGCCATAAAAACTGAAAATGTCCCCTGCAACCAAACGAACTGTCGGAGACACAAATCTACAATTGACATAGTGTAAAATGGTCCAATTCAAGTAAGTTATTCATTTGGCATCATTCGAAGTGATAGAAATTAAGTTTTAATGAAAATTATCATACTCGGCCAAAACATGCTTTTCAGCCTCTGAAAAGCACATTTTGGCCATAAAAACTGAAAATGTCCCCTGCAACCAAACGAACTGTCGGAGACACAAATCTACAATGGACATAGTGTAAAATGGTCCAATTCAAGTAAGTTATTCATTTGGCATCAATCGAAGTGATAGAAATCAAGTTTTAATGAAAATTATCAAACTCGGCCAAAACATGCTTTTCAGCCCCTGAAAAGCACATTTTGGCCATAAAAACTGAATATGTCCCCTGCAACCAAACGAACTGTCAGAGACACAAATCTACAATGGACATAGTGTAAAATGGTCCAATTCAAGTAAGTTATTCATTTGGCATCATTCGAAGTGATAGAAATTAAGTTTTAATGAAAATTATCATACTCTGCCAAAACATGCTTTTCAGCCTCTGAAAAGCACATTTTGGCCATAAAAACTGAAAATGTCCCCTGCAACCAAACGAACTGTCGGAGACACAAATCTACAATGGACATAGTGTAAAATGGTCAAATTCAAGTAAGTTATTCATTTGGCATCATTCGAAGTGATAGAAATCAAGTTTTAATGAAAATTATCATACTTGGCCAAAACATGCTTTTCACCTCTGAAAAGCACATTTTGGCCATAAAAACTGAATATGTCCCCTGCAACCAAACGAACTGTCAGAGACACAAATCTACAATGGACATAGTGTAAAATGGTCCAATTCAAGTAAGTTATTCATTTGGCATCATTCGAAGTGATAGAAATCAAGTTTTAATGAAAATTATCATACTCGGCCAAAACATGCTTTTCAGCCCCTGAAAAGCACATTTTGGCCATAAAAACTGAATATGTCCCCTGCAACCAAAATAACTGTCAGAGACACAAATCTACAATGGACATAGTGTAAAATGGTCCAATTCAAGTAAGTTATTCATTTGGCATCATTCGAAGTGATAGAAATCAAGTTTTAATGAAAATTATCATACTCGGCCAAAACATGCTTTTCAGCCCCTGAAAAGCACATTTTGACCATAAAAACTGAATATGTCCCCTGCAACCAAACGAACTGTCAGAGACACGAATCTACAATGGACATAGTGTAAAATGGTCCAATTCAAGTAAGTTATTCATTTGGCATCATTCGAATGGATAGAAATCAAGTTTTAATGAAAATTATCATACTCGGCCAAAACATGCTTTTCAGCCTCTGAAAAGCACATTTTGGCCATAAAAACTGAAAATGTCCCCTGCAACCAAACGAACTGTCGGAGACACAAATCTACAATGGACATAGTGTAAAATGGTCCAATTCAAGTAAGTTATTCATTTGGCATCATTCGAAGTGATAGAAATCAAGTTTTAATGAAAATTACCATACTCGGCCAAAACATGCTTTTCAGCCTCTGAAAAGCACATTTTGGCCATAAAAACTGAAAATGTCCCCTGCAACCAAACGAACTGTCGGAGACACAAATCTACAATGGACATAGTGTAAAATGGTCCAATTCATGTAAGTTATTCATTTGGCATCAATCGAAGTGATAGAAATCAAGTTTTAATGAAAATTATCAAACTCGGCCAAAACATGCTTTTCAGCCTCTGAAAAGCACATTTTGGCCATAAAAACTGAATATGTCCCCTGCAACCAAACGAACTGTCAGAGACACAAATCTACAATGGACATAGTGTAAAATGGTCCAATTCAAGTAAGTTATTCATTTGGCATCATTCGAAGTGATAGAAATTAAGTTTTAATGTAAATTATCATACTCGGCCAAAACATGCTTTTCAGCCTCTGAAAAGCACATTTTGGCCATAAAAACTGAAAATGTCCCCTGCAACCAAACGAACTGTCGGAGACACAAATCTACAATGGACATAGTGTAAAATGGTCCAATTCAAGTAAGTTATTCATTTGGCATCATTCGAAGTGATAGAAATCAAGTTTTAATGAAAATTACCATACTCGGCCAAAACATGCTTTTCACCTCTGAAAAGCACATTTTGGCCATAAAAACTGAAAATGTCCCCTGCAACCAAACGAACTGTCGGAGACACAAATCTACAATGGACATAGTGTAAAATGGTCCAATTCAAGTAATTTATTCATTTGGCATCAATCGAAGTGATAGAAATCAAGTTTTAATGAAAATTATCAAACTCGGCCAAAACATGCTTTTCAGCCCCTGAAAAGCACATTTTGGCCATAAAAACTGAATATGTCCCCTGCAAACAAACGAACTGTCAGAGACAAAAATCTACAATGGACATAGTGTAAAATGGTCCAATTCAAGCAATTTATTCATTTGGCATCATTCGAAGTGATAGAAATCAAGTTTTAATGAAAATTACCATACTCGGCCAAAACATGCTTTTCAGCCCCTGAAAAGCACATTTTGGCCATAAAAACTGAATATGTCCCCTGCAACCAAACGAACTGTCAGAGACACAAATCTACAATGGACATAGTGTAAAATGGTCCAATTCAAGTAAATTATTCATTTGGCATCATTCGAAGTGATAGAAATCAAGTTTTAATGAAAATTACCATACTCGGCCAAAACATGCTTTTCAGCCTCTGAAAAGCACATTTTGGCCATAAAAACTGAAAATGTCCCCTGCAACCAAACGAACTGTCGGAGACACAAATCTACAATGGACATAGTGTAAAATGGTCCAATTCAAGTAATTTATTCATTTGGCATCAATCGAAGTGATAGAAATCAAGTTTTAATGAAAATTATCAAACTCGGCCAAAACATGCTTTTCAGCCCCTGAAAAGCACATTTTGGCCATAAAAACTGAAAATGTCCCCTGCAACCAAACGAACTGTCGGAGACACAAATCTACAATGGACATAGTGTAAAATGGTAAAATTCAAGTAAGTTATTCATTTGGCATCAATCGAAGTTATAGAAATCAAGTTTTAATGAAAATTATCAAACTCGGCCAAAACATGCTTTTCAGCCCCTGAAAAGCACATTTTGGCCATAAAAACTGAATATGTCCCCTGCAACCAAACGAACTGTAAGAGACACAAATCTACAATGGACATAGTGTAAAATGGTCCAATTCAAGCAAATTATTCATTTGGCATCATTCGAAGTGATAGAAATCAAGTTTTAATGAAAATTATCATACTCTGCCAAAACGTGCTTTTCAGCCCCTGAAAAGCACATTTTGGCCATAAAAACTGAATATGTCCCCTGCAACGAAATGAACTGTCAGAGACACAAATCTACAATGGACATAGTGTAAAATGGTCCAATTCAAGTAAGTTATTCATTTGGCATCATTCGAAGTGATAGAAATCAAGTTTTAATGAAAATTATCAAACTCGGCCAAAACATGCTTTTCAGCCCCTGAAAAGCACATTTTGGACATAAAAACTGAAAATGTCCCCTGCAACCAAACGAACTGTCGGAGACACAAATCTACAATGGACATAGTGTAAAATTGTCCAATTCAAGTAAGTTATTCATTTGGCATCATTCGAAGTGATAGAAATCAAGTTTTAATGAAAATTACCATACTCGGCCAAAACATGCTTTTCAGCCCCTGAAAAGCACATTTTGGCCATAAAAACTGAATATGTCCCCTGCAACCAAACGAACTGTCAGAGACACAAATCTACAATGGACATAGTGTAAAATGGTCCAATTCAAGTAAGTTATTCATTTGGCATCATTCGAAGTGATAGAAATTAAGTTTTAATGAAAATTAACATACTCTGCCAAAACATGCTTTTCAGCCTCTGAAAAGCACATTTTGGCCATAAAAACTGAAAATGTCCCCTGCAACCAAACGAACTGTCGGAGACACAAATCTACAATGGACATAGTGTAAAATGGTCCAATTCAAGTAAGTTATTCATTTGGCATCATTTGAATGGATAGAAATCAAGTTTTAATGAAAATTATCATATTCTGCCAAAACGTGCTTTTCAGCCCCTGAAAAGCACATTTTGGCCATAAAAACTGAATATGTCCCCTGCAACGAAATGAACTGTCAGAGACACAAATCTACAATGGACATAGTGTAAAATGGTCCAATTCAAGTAAGTTATTCATTTGGCATCATTCGAATGGATAGAAATCAAGTTTTAATGAAAATTATCATACTCGGCCAAAACATGCTTTTCAGCCTCTGAAAAGCACATTTTGGCCATAAAAACTGAAAATGTCCCCTGCAACCAAACGAACTGTCGGAGACACAAATCTACAATGGACATAGTGTAAAATGGTAAAAATTCAAGTAAGTTATTCATTTGGCATCAATCGAAGTGATAGAAATCAAGTTTTAATGAAAATTATCAAACTCGGCCAAAACATGCTTTTCAGCCCCTGAAAAGCACATTTTGGCCATAAAAACTGAATATGTCCCCTGCAACCAAACGAAGTGTAAGAGACACAAATCTACAATGGACATAGTGTAAAATGGTCCAATTCAAGCAAATTATTCATTTGGCATCATTCGAAGTGATAAATCAAGTTTTAATGAAAATTATCATACTCTGCCAAAACGTGCTTTTCAGCCCCTGAAAAGCACATTTTGGCCATAAAAACTGAATATGTCCCCTGCAAACAAACCAACTGTCAGAGACAAAAATCTACAATGGACATAGTGTAAAATGGTCCAATTCAAGCAAATTATTCATTTGGCATCATTCGAAGTGATAGAAATCAAGTTTTAATGAAAATTATCATACTCGGCCAAAACATGCTTTTCAGCCTCTGAAAAGCACATTTTGGCCATAAAAACTGAATATGTCCCCTGCAACCAAACGAACTGTCAGAGACACAAATCTACAATGGACATAGTGTAAAATGGTCCAATTCAAGTAAGTTATTCATTTGGCATCATTCGAAGTGATAGAAATCAAGTTTTAATGAAAATTACCATACTCGGCCAAAACATGCTTTTCAGCCCCTGAAAAGCACATTTTGGCCATAAAAACTGAATATGTCCCCTGCAACCAAACGAACTGTCAGAGACACAAATCTACAATGGACATAGTGTAAAATGGTCCAATTCAAGTAAGTTATTCATTTGGCATCATTCGAAGTGATAGAAATCAAGTTTTAATGAAAATTATCATATTCTGCCAAAACGTGCTTTTCAGCCCCTGAAAAGCACATTTTGGCCATAAAAACTGAATATGTCCCATGCAACGAAATGAACTGTCAGAGACACAAATCTACAATGGACATAGTGTAAAATGGTCCAATTCAAGTAAGTTATTCATTTGGCATCATTCGAATGGATAGAAATCAAGTTTTAATGAAAATTATCATACTCGGCCAAAACATGCTTTTCAGCCTCTGAAAAGCACATTTTGGCCATAAAAACTGAAAATGTCCCCTGCAACCAAACGAACTGTCGGAGACACAAATCTACAATGGACATAGTGTAAAATGGTCCAATTCAAGTAAGTTATTCATTTGGCATCATTCGAAGTGATAGAAATCAAGTTTTAATGAAAATTACCATACTCGGCCAAAACATGCTTTTCAGCCTCTGAAAAGCACATTTTGGCCATAAAAACTGAAAATGTCCCCTGCAACCAAACGAACTGTCGGAGACACAAATCTACAATGGACATAGTGTAAAATGGTCCAATTCAAGTAATTTATTCATTTGGCATCAATCGAAGTGATAGAAATCAAGTTTTAATGAAAATTATCAAACTCGGCCAAAACATGCTTTTCAGCCCCTGAAAAGCACATTTTGGCCATAAAAACTGAATATGTCCCCTGCAACCAAACGAACTGTCAGAGACACAAATCTACAATGGACATAGTGTAAAATGGTCCAATTCAAGCAAATTATTCATTTGGCATCATTCGAAGTGATAGAAATCAAGTTTTAATGAAAATTATCATACTCGGCCAAAACATGCTTTTCAGCCTCTGAAAAGCACATTTTGGCCATAAAAACTGAATATGTCCCCTGCAAACAAACGAACTGTCAGAGACAAAAATCTACAATGGACATAGTGTAAAATGGTCCAATTCAAGCAATTTATTCATTTGGCATCATTCGAAGTGATAGAAATCAAGTTTTAATGAAAATTACCATACTCGGCCAAAACATGCTTTTCAGCCCCTGAAAAGCACATTTTGGCCATAAAAACTGAATATGTCCCCTGCAACCAAACGAACTGTCAGAGACACAAATCTACAATGGACATAGTGTAAAATGGTCCAATTCAAGTAAATTATTCATTTGGCATCATTCGAAGTGATAGAAATCAAGTTTTAATGAAAATTACCATACTCGGCCAAAACATGCTTTTCAGCCTCTGAAAAGCACATTTTGGCCATAAAAACTGAAAATGTCCCCTGCAACCAAACGAACTGTCGGAGACACAAATCTACAATGGACATAGTGTAAAATGGTCCAATTCAAGTAATTTATTCATTTGGCATCAATCGAAGTGATAGAAATCAAGTTTTAATGAAAATTATCAAACTCGGCCAAAACATGCTTTTCAGCCCCTGAAAAGCACATTTTGGCCATAAAAACTGAATTTGTCCCCTGCAACCAAACGAACTGTCAGAGACACAAATCTACAATGGACATAGTGTAAAATGGTCCAATTCAAGTAAGTTATTCATTTGGCATCATTCGAAGTGATAGAAATTAAGTTTTAATGAAAATTATCATACTCTGCCAAAACATGCTTTTCAGCCTCTGAAAAGCACATTTTGGCCATAAAAACTGAATATGTCCCCTGCAACCAAACGAACTGTCAGAGACACAAATCTACAATGGACATAGTGTAAAATGGTCCAATTCAAGCAAATTATTCATTTGGCATCATTCGAAGTGATAGAAATCAAGTTTTAATGAAAATTATCATACTCGGCCAAAACATGCTTTTCAGCCTCTGAAAAGCACATTTTGGCCATAAAAACTGAATATGTCCCCTGCAAACAAACGAACTGTCAGAGACACAAATCTACAATGGACATAGTGTAAAATGGTCCAATTCAAGTAAGTTATTCATTTGGCATCATTCGAAGTGATAGAAATTAAGTTTTAATGAAAATTATCATACTCTGCCAAAACATGCTTTTCAGCCTCTGAAAAGCACATTTTGGCCATAAAAACTGAAAATGTCCCCTGCAACCAAACGAACTGTCGGAGACACAAATCTACAATGGACATAGTGTAAAATGGTCCAATTCAAGCAAATTATTCATTTGGCATCATTCGAAGTGATAGAAATCAAGTTTTAATGAAAATTATCATACTCGGCCAAAACATGCTTTTCAGCCTCTGAAAAGCACATTTTGGCCATAAAAACTGAATATGTCCCCTGCAAACAAACGAACTGTCAGAGACAAAAATCTACAATGGACATAGTGTAAAATGGTCCAATTCAAGCAATTTATTCATTTGGCATCATTCGAAGTGATAGCAATCAAGTTTTAATGAAAATTACCATACTCGGCCAAAACATGCTTTTCAGCCCCTGAAAAGCACATTTTGGCCATAAAAACTGAATATGTCCCCTGCAACCAAACGAACTGTCAGAGACACAAATCTACAATGGACATAGTGTAAAATGGTCCAATTCAAGTAAATTATTCATTTGGCATCATTCGAAGTGATAGAAATCAAGTTTTAATGAAAATTACCATACTCGGCCAAAACATGCTTTTCAGCCTCTGAAAAGCACATTTTGGCCATAAAAACTGAAAATGTCCCCTGCAACCAAACGAACTGTCGGAGACACAAATCTACAATGGACATAGTGTAAAATGGTCCAATTCAAGTAATTTATTCATTTGGCATCAATCGAAGTGATAGAAATCAAGTTTTAATGAAAATTATCAAACTCGGCCAAAACATGCTTTTCAGCCCCTGAAAAGCACATTTTGGCCATAAAAACTGAATTTGTCCCCTGCAACCAAACGAACTGTCAGAGACACAAATCTACAATGGACATAGTGTAAAATGGTCCAATTCAAGTAAGTTATTCATTTGGCATCATTCGAAGTGATAGAAATTAAGTTTTAATGAAAATTATCATACTCTGCCAAAACATGCTTTTCAGCCTCTGAAAAGCACATTTTGGCCATAAAAACTGAATATGTCCCCTGCAACCAAACGAACTGTCAGAGACACAAATCTACAATGGACATAGTGTAAAATGGTCCAATTCAAGCAAATTATTCATTTGGCATCATTCGAAGTGATAGAAATCAAGTTTTAATGAAAATTATCATACTCGGCCAAAACATGCTTTTCAGCCTCTGAAAAGCACATTTTGGCCATAAAAACTGAATATGTCCCCTGCAAACAAACGAACTGTCAGAGACAAAAATCTACAATGGACATAGTGTAAAATGGTCCAATTCAAGCAATTTATTCATTTGGCATCATTCGAAGTGATAGAAATCAAGTTTTAATGAAAATTACCATACTCGGCCAAAACATGCTTTTCAGCCCCTGAAAAGCACATTTTGGCCATAAAAACTGAATATGTCCCCTGCAACCAAACGAACTGTCAGAGACACAAATCTACAATGGACATAGTGTAAAATGGTCCAATTCAAGTAAATTATTCATTTGGCATCATTCGAAGTGATAGAAATTAAGTTTTAATGAAAATTATCATACTCGGCCAAAACATGCTTTTCAGCCTCTGAAAAGCACATTTTGGCCATAAAAACTGAAAATGTCCCCTGCAACCAAACGAACTGTCGGAGACACAAATCTACAATGGACATAGTGTAAAATGGTCCAATTCAAGTAAGTTATTCATTTGGCATCAATCGAAGTGATAGAAATCAAGTTTTAATGAAAATTATCAAACTCGGCCAAAACATGCTTTTCAGCCCCTGAAAAGCACATTTTGGCCATAAAAACTGAATATGTCCCCTGCAACCAAACGAACTGTCAGAGACACAAATCTACAATGGACATAGTGTAAAATGGTCCAATTCAAATAAGTTATTCATTTGGCATCATTCGAATGGATAGAAATCAAGTTTTAATGAAAATTATCATATTCTGCCAAAACGTGCTTTTCAGCCCCTGAAAAGCACATTTTGGCCATAAAAACTGAATATGTCCCCTGCAACGAAATGAACTGTCAGAGACACAAATCTACAATGGACATAGTGTAAAATGGTCCAATTCAAGTAAGTTATTCATTTGGCATCATTCGAATGGATAGAAATCAAGTTTTAATGAAAATTATCATACTCGGCCAAAACATGCTTTTCAGCCTCTGAAAAGCACATTTTGGCCATAAAAACTGAAAATGTCCCCTGCAACCAAACGAACTATCGGAGACACAAATCTACAATGGACATAGTGTAAAATGGTCCAATTCAAGTAAGTTATTCATTTGGCATCAATCGAAGTGATAGAAATCAAGTTTTAATGAAAATTATCAAACTCGGCCAAAACATGCTTTTCAGCCCCTGAAAAGCACATTTTGGCCATAAAAACTGAATATGTCCCCTGCAACCAAACGAACTGTCAGAGACACAAATCTACAATGGACATAGTGTAAAATGGTCCAATTCAAATAAGTTATTCATTTGGCATCATTCGAATGGATAGAAATCAAGTTTTAATGAAAATTATCATATTCTGCCAAAACGTGCTTTTCAGCCCCTGAAAAGCACATTTTGGCCATAAAAACTGAATATGTCCCCTGCAACGAAATGAACTGTCAGAGACACAAATCTACAATGGACATAGTGTAAAATGGTCCAATTCAAGTAAGTTATTCATTTGGCATCATTCGAAATGATAGAAATCAAGTTTTAATGAAAATTACCATACTCGGCCAAAACATGCTTTTCAGCCTCTGAAAAGCACATTTTGGCCATAAAAACTGAAAATGTCCCCTGCAACCAAACGAACTGTCGGAGACACAAATCTACAATGGACATAGTGTAAAATGGTCCAATTCAAGTAAGTTATTCATTTGGCATCAATCGAAGTGATAGAAATTAAGTTTTAATGAAAATTATCATACTCGGCCAAAACATGCTTTTCAGCCTCTGAAAAGCACATTTTGGCCATAAAAACTGAAAATGTCCCCTGCAACCAAACGAACTGTCGGAGACACAAATCTACAATGGACATAGTGTAAAATGGTCCAATTCAAGTAAGTTATTCATTTGGCATCAATCGAAGTGATAGAAATCAAGTTTTAATGAAAATTATCAAACTCGGCCAAAACATGCTTTTCAGCCCCTGAAAAGCACATTTTGGCCATAAAAACTGAATATGTCCCCTGCAACCAAACGAACTGTCAGAGACACAAATCTACAATGGACATAGTGTAAAATGGTCCAATTCAAATAAGTTATTCATTTGGCATCATTCGAATGGATAGAAATCAAGTTTTAATGAAAATTATCATATTCTGCCAAAACGTGCTTTTCAGCCCCTGAAAAGCACATTTTGGCCATAAAAACTGAATATGTCCCCTGCAACGAAATGAACTGTCAGAGACACAAATCTACAATGGACATAGTGTAAAATGGTCCAATTCAAGTAAGTTATTCATTTGGCATCATTCGAATGGATAGAAATCAAGTTTTAATGAAAATTATCATACTCGGCCAAAACATGCTTTTCAGCCTCTGAAAAGCACATTTTGGCCATAAAAACTGAAAATGTCCCCTGCAACCAAACGAACTATCGGAGACACAAATCTACAATGGACATAGTGTAAAATGGTCCAATTCAAGTAAGTTATTCATTTGGCATCAATCGAAGTGATAGAAATCAAGTTTTAATGAAAATTATCAAACTCGGCCAAAACATGCTTTTCAGCCCCTGAAAAGCACATTTTGGCCATAAAAACTGAATATGTCCCCTGCAACCAAACGAACTGTCAGAGACACAAATCTACAATGGACATAGTGTAAAATGGTCCAATTCAAATAAGTTATTCATTTGGCATCATTCGAATGGATAGAAATCAAGTTTTAATGAAAATTATCATATTCTGCCAAAACGTGCTTTTCAGCCCCTGAAAAGCACATTTTGGCCATAAAAACTGAATATGTCCCCTGCAACGAAATGAACTGTCAGAGACACAAATCTACAATGGACATAGTGTAAAATGGTCCAATTCAAGTAAGTTATTCATTTGGCATCATTCGAAATGATAGAAATCAAGTTTTAATGAAAATTACCATACTCGGCCAAAACATGCTTTTCAGCCTCTGAAAAGCACATTTTGGCCATAAAAACTGAAAATGTCCCCTGCAACCAAACGAACTGTCGGAGACACAAATCTACAATGGACATAGTGTAAAATGGTCCAATTCAAGTAAGTTATTCATTTGGCATCAATCGAAGTGATAGAAATCAAGTTTTAATGAAAATTATCAAACTCGGCCAAAACATGCTTTTCAGCCCCTGAAAAGCACATTTTGGCCATAAAAACTGAATTTGTCCCCTGCAACCAAACGAACTGTCAGAGACACAAATCTACAATGGACATAGTGTAAAATGGTCCAATTCAAGTAAGTTATTCATTTGGCATCATTCGAAGTGATAGAAATTAAGTTTTAATGAAAATTATCATACTCTGCCAAAACATGCTTTTCAGCCTCTGAAAAGCACATTTTGGCCATAAAAACTGAAAATGTCCCCTGCAACCAAACGAACTGTCGGAGACACAAATCTACAATGGACATAGTGTAAAATGGTCCAATTCAAGTAAGTTATTCATTTGGCATCAATCGAAGTGATAGAAATCAAGTTTTAATGAAAATTATCAAACTCGGCCAAAACATGCTTTTCAGCCCCTGAAAAGCACATTTTGGCCATAAAAACTGAATATGTCCCCTGCAACCAAACGAACTGTCAGAGACACAAATCTACAATGGACATAGTGTAAAATGGTCAAATTCAAGTAAGTTATTCATTTGGCATCATTCGAAGTGATAGAAATCAAGTTTTAATGAAAATTATCATACTCGGCCAAAACATGCTTTTCAGCCTCTGAAAAGCACATTTTGGCCATAAAAACTGAAAATGTCCCCTGCAACCAAACGAACTGTCGGAGACACAAATCTACAATGGACATAGTGTAAAATGGTCCAATTCAAGTAAGTTATTCATTTGGCATCAATCGAAGTGATAGAAATCAAGTTTTAATGAAAATTATCAAACTCGGCCAAAACATGCTTTTCAGCCCCTGAAAAGCACATTTTGGCCATAAAAACTGAATTTGTCCCCTGCAACCAAACGAACTGTCAGAGACACAAATCTACAATGGACATAGTGTAAAATGGTCCAATTCAAGTAAGTTATTCATTTGGCATCATTCGAAGTGATAGAAATTAAGTTTTAATGAAAATTATCATACTCGGCCAAAACATGCTTTTCAGCCCCTGAAAAGCACATTTTGGCCATAAAAACTGAATATGTCCCCTGCAACCAAACGAACTGTCAGAGACACAAATCTACAATGGACATAGTGTAAAATGGTCCAATTCAAGCAAATTATTCATTTGGCATCATTCGAAGTGATAGAAATCAAGTTTTAATGAAAATTATCATACTCGGCCAAAACATGCTTTTCAGCCTCTGAAAAGCACATTTTGGCCATAAAAACTGAAAATGTCCCCTGCAACCAAACGAACTGTCGGAGACACAAATCTACAATGGACATAGTGTAAAATGGTCCAATTCAAGTAAGTTATTCATTTGGCATCATTCGAATGGATAGAAATCAAGTTTTAATGAAAATTATCATACTCTGCCAAAACGTGCTTTTCAGCCCCTGAAAAGCACATTTTGGCCATAAAAACTGAATATGTCCCCTGCAACCAAACGAACTGTCAGAGACACAAATCTACAATGGACATAGTGTAAAATGGTCCAATTCAAGTAAATTATTCATTTGGCATCATTTGAAGTGATAGAAATCAAGTTTTAATGAAAATTATCATACTCGGCCAAAACATGCTTTTCAGCCTCTGAAAAGCACATTTTGGCCATAAAAACTGAAAATGTCCCCTGCAACCAAACGAATTGTCGGAGACACAAATCTACTATGGACATAGTGTAAAATGGTCCAATTCAAGTAAGTTATTCATTTGGCATCATTCGAAGTGATAGAAATCAAGTTTTAATGAAAATTATCAAACTCGGCCAAAACATGCTTTTCAGCCCCTGAAAAGCACATTTTGGCCATAAAAACTGAATATGTCCCCTGCAACCAAACGAACTGTCAGAGACACAAATCTACAATGGACATAGTGTAAAATGGTCCAATTCAAGCAAATTATTCATTTGGCATCATTCGAAGTGATAGAAATCAAGTTTTAATGAAAATTACCATACTCGGCCAAAACATGCTTTTCAGCCCCTGAAAAGCACATTTTGGCCATAAAAACTGAATATGTCCCCTGCAACCAAACGAACTGTCAGAGACACAAATCTACAATGGACATAGTGTAAAATGGTCCAATTCAAGTAAGTTATTCATTTGGCATCATTCGAAGTGATAGAAATCAAGTTTTAATGAAAATTATCATACTCTGCCAAAACATGCTTTTCAGCCTCTGAAAAGCACATTTTGGCCATAAAAACTGAAAATGTCCCCTGCAACCAAACGAACTGTCAGAGACACAAATCTACAATGGACATAGTGTAAAGTGGTCCAATTCAAGTAAGTTATTCATTTGGCATCATTCGAATGGATAGAAATCAAGTTTTAATGAAAATTATCATACTCGGCCAAAACATGCTTTTCAGCCTCTGAAAAGCACATTTTGGCCATAAAAACTGAAAATGTCCCCTGCAACCAAACGAACTGTCGGAGACACAAATCTACAATGGACATAGTGTAAAATGGTCCAATTCAAGTAAGTTATTCATTTGGCATCATTCGAAGTGATAGAAATTAAGTTTTAATGAAAATTATCATACTCTGCCAAAACATGCTTTTCAGCCTCTGAAAAGCACATTTTGGCCATAAAAACTGAAAATGTCCCCTGCAACCAAACGAACTGTTGGAGACACAAATCTACAATGGACATAGTGTAAAATGGTCCAATTCAAGTAAGTTATTCATTTGGCATCATTCGAAGTGATATAAATTAAGTTTTAATGAAAATCATCATACCTGGCCAAAACATGCTTTTCAGCCCCTGAAAAGCACATTTTGGCCATAAAAACTGAATATGTCCCCTGCAACCAAACGAACTGTCAGAGACACAAATCTACAATGGACATAGTGTAAAATGGTCCAATTCAAGTAAGTTATTCATTTGGCATCATTCGAATGGATAGAAATCAAGTTTCAATGAAAATTATCATATTCTGCCAAAACGTGCTTTTCAGCCCCTGAAAAGCACATTTTGGCCATAAAAACTGAATATGTCCCCTGCAACGAAATGAACTGTCAGAGACACAAATCTACAATGGACATAGTGTAAAATGGTCCAATTCAAGTAAGTTATTCATTTGGCATCATTCGAAGTGATAGAAATCAAGTTTTAATGAAAATTATCATACTCGGCCAAAACATGCTTTTCAGCCTCTGAAAAGCACATTTTGGCCATAAAAACTGAATATGTCCCCTGCAACCAAACGAACTGTCAGAGACACAAATCTACAATGGACATAGTGTAAAATGGTCCAATTCAAGTAAGTTATTCATTTGGCATCATTCGAAGTGATAGAAATCAAGTTTTAATGAAAATTACCATACTCGGCCAAAACATGCTTTTCAGCCCCTGAAAAGCACATTTTGGCCATAAAAACTGAATATGTCCCCTGCAACCAAACGAACTGTCAGAGACACAAATCTACAATGGACATAGTGTAAAATGGTCCAATTCAAGTAAGTTATTCATTTGGCATCATTCGAATGGATAGAAATCAAGTTTCAATGAAAATTATCATATTCTGCCAAAACGTGCTTTTCAGCCCCTGAAAAGCACATTTTGGCCATAAAAACTGAATATGTCCCCTGCAACGAAATGAACTGTCAGAGACACAAATCTACAATGGACATAGTGTAAAATGGTCCAATTCAAGTAAGTTATTCATTTGGCATCATTCGAAGTGATAGAAATTAAGTTTTAATGTAAATTATCATACTCGGCCAAAACATGCTTTTCAGCCTCTGAAAAGCACATTTTGGCCATAAAAACTGAAAATGTCCCCTGCAACCAAACGAACTGTCGGAGACACAAATCTACAATGGACATAGTGTAAAATGGTCCAATTCAAGTAAGTTATTCATTTGGCATCATTCGAAGTGATAGAAATCAAGTTTTAATGAAAATTATCATACTCGGCCAAAACATGCTTTTCAGCCTCTGAAAAGCACATTTTGGCCATAAAAACTGAATATGTCCCCTGCAACCAAACGAACTGTCAGAGACACAAATCTACAATGGACATAGTGTAAAATGGTCCAATTCAAGTAAATTATTCATTTGGCATCATTTGAAGTGATAGAAATCAAGTTTTAATGAAAATTATCATACTCGGCCAAAACATGCTTTTCAGCCTCTGAAAAGCACATTTTGGCCATAAAAACTGAAAATGTCCCCTGCAACCAAACGAATTGTCGGAGACACAAATCTACAATGGACATAGTGTAAATTGGTCCAATTCAAGTAAGTTATTCATTTGGCATCATTCGAAGTGATAGAAATCAAGTTTTAATGAAAATTATCAAACTCGGCCAAAACATGCTTTTCAGCCCCTGAAAAGCACATTTTGGCCATAAAAACTGAAAATGTCCCCTGCAACCAAACGAACTGTCGGAGACACAAATCTACAATGGACATAGTGTAAAATGGTCCAATTCAAGTAAGTTATTCATTTGGCATCATTCGAAGTGATAGAAATCAAGTTTTAATGAAAATTACCATCCTCGGCCAAAACATGCTTTTCAGCCCCTGAAAAGCACATTTTGGCCATAAAAACTGAATATGTCCCCTGCAACCAAACGAACTGTCAGAGACACAAATCTACAATGGACATAGTGTAAAATGGTCCAATTCAAGTAAGTTATTCATTTGGCATCATTCGAAGTGATAGAAATCAAGTTTTAATGAAAATTATCATACTCTGCCAAAACATGCTTTTCAGCCTCTGAAAAGCACATTTTGGCCATAAAAACTGAAAATGTCCCCTGCAACCAAACGAACTGTCAGAGACACAAATCTACAATGGACATAGTGTAAAGTGGTCCAATTCAAGTAAGTTATTCATTTGGCATCATTCGAATGGATAGAAATCAAGTTTTAATGAAAATTATCATACTCGGCCAAAACATGCTTTTCAGCCTCTGAAAAGCACATTTTGGCCATAAAAACTGAAAATGTCCCCTGCAACCAAACGAACTGTCGGAGACACAAATCTACAATGGACATAGTGTAAAATGGTCCAATTCAAGTAAGTTATTCATTTGGCATCATTCGAAGTGATAGAAATTAAGTTTTAATGAAAATTATCATACTCTGCCAAAACATGCTTTTCAGCCTCTGAAAAGCACATTTTGGCCATAAAAACTGAAAATGTCCCCTGCAACCAAACGAACTGTTGGAGACACAAATCTACAATGGACATAGTGTAAAATGGTCCAATTCAAGTAAGTTATTCATTTGGCATCATTCGAAGTGATATAAATTAAGTTTTAATGAAAATCATCATACCTGGCCAAAACATGCTTTTCAGCCCCTGAAAAGCACATTTTGGCCATAAAAACTGAATATGTCCCCTGCAACCAAACGAACTGTCAGAGACACAAATCTACAATGGACATAGTGTAAAATGGTCCAATTCAAGTAAGTTATTCATTTGGCATCATTCGAATGGATAGAAATCAAGTTTCAATGAAAATTATCATATTCTGCCAAAACGTGCTTTTCAGCCCCTGAAAAGCACATTTTGGCCATAAAAACTGAATATGTCCCCTGCAACGAAATGAACTGTCAGAGACACAAATCTACAATGGACATAGTGTAAAATGGTCCAATTCAAGTAAGTTATTCATTTGGCATCATTCGAAGTGATAGAAATTAAGTTTTAATGTAAATTATCATACTCAGCCAAAACATGCTTTTCAGCCTCTGAAAAGCACATTTTGGCCATAAAAACTGAAAATGTCCCCTGCAACCAAACGAACTGTCGGAGACACAAATCTACAATGGACATAGTGTAAAATGGTCCAATTCAAGTAAGTTATTCATTTGGCATCATTCGAAGTGATAGAAATCAAGTTTTAATGAAAATTATCATACTCGGCCAAAACATGCTTTTCAGCCTCTGAAAAGCACATTTTGGCCATAAAAACTGAATATGTCCCCTGCAACCAAACGAACTGTCAGAGACACAAATCTACAATGGACATAGTGTAAAATGGTCCAATTCAAGTAAGTTATTCATTTGGCATCATTCGAAGTGATAGAAATCAAGTTTTAATGAAAATTACCATACTCGGCCAAAACATGCTTTTCAGCCCCTGAAAAGCACATTTTTGCCATAAAAACTGAATATGTCCCCTGCAACCAAACGAACTGTCAGAGACACAAATCTACAATGGACATAGTGTAAAATGGTCCAATTCAAGTAAGTTATTCATTTGGCATCATTCGAAGAGATAGAAATTAAGTTTTAATGAAAATTATCATACTCTGCCAAAACATGCTTTTCAGCCTCTGAAAAGCACATTTTGGCCATAAAAACTGAAAATGTCCCCTGCAACCAAACGAACTGTCGGAGACACAAATCTACAATTGACATAGTGTAAAATGGTCCAATTCAAGTAAGTTATTCATTTGGCATCATTCGAAGTGATAGAAATTAAGTTTTAATGAAAATTATCATACTCTGCCAAAACATGCTTTTCAGCCTCTGAAAAGCACATTTTGGCCATAAAAACTGAAAATGTCCCCTGCAACCAAACGAACTGTCGGAGACACAAATCTACAATGGACATAGTGTAAATTGGTCCAATTCAAGTAAGTTATTCATTTGGCATCATTCGAAGTGATAGAAATCAAGTTTTAATGAAAATTATCAAACTCGGCCAAAACATGCTTTTCAGCCCCTGAAAAGCACATTTTGGCCATAAAAACTGAAAATGTCCCCTGCAACCAAACGAACTGTCGGAGACACAAATCTACAATGGACATAGTGTAAAATGGTCCAATTCAAGTAAGTTATTCATTTGGCATCATTCGAAGTGATAGAAATCAAGTTTTAATGAAAATT
Organism: Stigmatopora argus; assembly: GCF_051989625.1. Classification (NCBI taxonomy): domain Eukaryota; kingdom Metazoa; phylum Chordata; class Actinopteri; order Syngnathiformes; family Syngnathidae; genus Stigmatopora; species Stigmatopora argus. The sequence goes on along the minus strand of NC_135395.1, from coordinate 1,114,622 downwards.
ACCATCCTCGGCCAAAACATGCTTTTCAGCCCCTGAAAAGCACATTTTGGCCATAAAAACTGAATATGTCCCCTGCAACCAAACGAACTGTCAGAGACACAAATCTACAATGGACATAGTGTAAAATGGTCCAATTCAAGTAAGTTATTCATTTGGCATCATTCGAAGTGATAGAAATCAAGTTTTAATGAAAATTATCATACTCTGCCAAAACATGCTTTTCAGCCTCTGAAAAGCACATTTTGGCCATAAAAACTGAAAATGTCCCCTGCAACCAAACGAACTGTCAGAGACACAAATCTACAATGGACATAGTGTAAAGTGGTCCAATTCAAGTAAGTTATTCATTTGGCATCATTCGAATGGATAGAAATCAAGTTTTAATGAAAATTATCATACTCGGCCAAAACATGCTTTTCAGCCTCAGAAAAGCACATTTTGGCCATAAAAACTGAAAATGTCCCCTGCAACCAAACGAACTGTCGGAGACACAAATCTACAATGGACATAGTGTAAAATGGTCCAATTCAAGTAAGTTATTCATTTGGCATCATTCGAAGTGATAGAAATTAAGTTTTAATGAAAATTATCATACTCTGCCAAAACATGCTTTTCAGCCTCTGAAAAGCACATTTTGGCCATAAAAACTGAAAATGTCCCCTGCAACCAAACGAACTGTTGGAGACACAAATCTACAATGGACATAGTGTAAAATGGTCCAATTCAAGTAAGTTATTCATTTGGCATCATTCGAAGTGATATAAATTAAGTTTTAATGAAAATCATCATACCTGGCCAAAACATGCTTTTCAGCCCCTGAAAAGCACATTTTGGCCATAAAAACTGAATATGTCCCCTGCAACCAAACGAACTGTCAGAGACACAAATCTACAATGGACATAGTGTAAAATGGTCCAATTCAAGTAAGTTATTCATTTGGCATCATTCGAATGGATAGAAATCAAGTTTCAATGAAAATTATCATATTCTGCCAAAACGTGCTTTTCAGCCCCTGAAAAGCACATTTTGGCCATAAAAACTGAATATGTCCCCTGCAACGAAATGAACTGTCAGAGACACAAATCTACAATGGACATAGTGTAAAATGGTCCAATTCAAGTAAGTTATTCATTTGGCATCATTCGAAGTGATAGAAATTAAGTTTTAATGTAAATTATCATACTCAGCCAAAACATGCTTTTCAGCCTCTGAAAAGCACATTTTGGCCATAAAAACTGAAAATGTCCCCTGCAACCAAACGAACTGTCGGAGACACAAATCTACAATGGACATAGTGTAAAATGGTCCAATTCAAGTAAGTTATTCATTTGGCATCATTCGAAGTGATAGAAATCAAGTTTTAATGAAAATTATCATACTCGGCCAAAACATGCTTTTCAGCCTCTGAAAAGCACATTTTGGCCATAAAAACTGAATATGTCCCCTGCAACCAAACGAACTGTCAGAGACACAAATCTACAATGGACATAGTGTAAAATGGTCCAATTCAAGTAAGTTATTCATTTGGCATCATTCGAAGTGATAGAAATCAAGTTTTAATGAAAATTACCATACTCGGCCAAAACATGCTTTTCAGCCCCTGAAAAGCACATTTTTGCCATAAAAACTGAATATGTCCCCTGCAACCAAACGAACTGTCAGAGACACAAATCTACAATGGACATAGTGTAAAATGGTCCAATTCAAGTAAGTTATTCATTTGGCATCATTCGAAGAGATAGAAATTAAGTTTTAATGAAAATTATCATACTCTGCCAAAACATGCTTTTCAGCCTCTGAAAAGCACATTTTGGCCATAAAAACTGAAAATGTCCCCTGCAACCAAACGAACTGTCGGAGACACAAATCTACAATTGACATAGTGTAAAATGGTCCAATTCAAGTAAGTTATTCATTTGGCATCATTCGAAGTGATAGAAATCAAGTTTTAATGAAAATTATCATACTCGGCCAAAACATGCTTTTCAGCCCCTGAAAAGCACATTTTGGCCTTAAAAACTGAAAATGTCCCCTGCAACCAAACGAACTGTCGGAGACACAAATCTACAATGGACATAGTGTAAAATGGTCCAATTCAAGTAAGTTATTCATTTGGCATCATTCGAAGTGATAGAAATCAAGTTTTAATGAAAATTACCATACTCGGCCAAAACATGCTTTTCAGCCCCTGAAAAGCACATTTTGGCCATAAAAACTGAATATGTCCCCTGCAACCAAACGAACTGTCAGAGACACAAATCTACAATGGACATAGTGTAAAATGGTCCAATTCAAGTAAGTTATTCATTTGGCATCATTCGAAGAGATAGAAATTAAGTTTTAATGAAAATTATCATACTCTGCCAAAACATGCTTTTCAGCCTCTGAAAAGCACATTTTGGCCATAAAAACTGAAAATGTCCCCTGCAACCAAACGAACTGTCGGAGACACAAATCTACAATGGACATAGTGTAAAATGGTCCAATTCAAGTAAGTTATTCATTTGGCATCATTCGAAGTGATAGAAATCAAGTTTTAATGAAAATTATCAAACTCGGCCAAAACATGCTTTTCAGCCCCTGAAAAGCACATTTTGGCCATAAAAACTGAAAATGTCCCCTGCAACCAAACGAACTGTTGGAGACACAAATCTACAATGGACATAGTGTAAAATGGTCCAATTCAAGTAAGTTATTCATTTGGCATCATTCGAAGTGATAGAAATCAAGTTTTAATGAAAATTACCATACTCGGCCAAAACATGCTTTTCAGCCCCTGAAAAGCACATTTTGGCCATAAAAACTGAATATGTCCCCTGCAACCAAACGAACTGTCAGAGACACAAATCTACAATGGACATAGTGTAAAATGGTCCAATTCAAGTAAGTTATTCATTTGGCATCATTCGAAGAGATAGAAATTAAGTTTTAATGAAAATTATCATACTCTGCCAAAACATGCTTTTCAGCCTCTGAAAAGCACATTTTGGCCATAAAAACTGAAAATGTCCCCTGCAACCAAACGAACTGTCGGAGACACAAATCTACAATGGACATAGTGTAAAATGGTCCAATTCAAGTAAGTTATTCATTTGGCATCATTCGAAGTGATAGAAATCAAGTTTTAATGAAAATTACCATACTCGGCCAAAACATGCTTTTCAGCCTCTGAAAAGCACATTTTGGCCATAAAAACTGAAAATGTCCCCTGCAACCAAACGAACTGTCGGAGACACAAATCTACAATGGACATAGTGTAAAATGGTCCAATTCAAGTAAGTTATTCATTTGGCATCAATCGAAGTGATAGAAATCAAGTTTTAATGAAAATTATCAAACTCGGCCAAAACATGCTTTTCAGCCCCTGAAAAGCACATTTTGGCCATAAAAACTGAAAATGTCCCCTGCAACCAAACGAACTGTCGGAGACACAAATCTACAATGGACATAGTGTAAAATGGTCCAATTCAAGTAAGTTGTTCATTTGGCATCATTCGAAGTGATAGAAATCAAGTTTTAATGAAAATTATCATACTCGGCCAAAACATGCTTTTCAGCCCTGAAAAGCACATTTTGGCCATAAAAACTGAATATGTCCCCTGCAACCAAACGAACTGTCAGAGACACAAATCTACAATGGACATAGTGTAAAATGGTCCAATTCAAGCAAATTATTCATTTGGCATCATTCGAAGTGATAGAAATCAAGTTTTAATGAAAATTATCATACTCGGCCAAAACATGCTTTTCAGCCTCTGAAAAGCACATTTTGGCCATAAAAACTGAAAATGTCCCCTGCAACCAAACGAACTGTCGGAGACACAAATCTACAATGGACATAGTGTAAAATGGTCCAATTCAAGTAAGTTATTCATTTGGCATCATTCGAAGTGATATAAATTAAGTTTTAATGAAAATCATCATACCTGGCCAAAACATGCTTTTCAGCCCCTGAAAAGCACATTTTGGCCATAAAAACTGAATATGTCCCCTGCAACCAAACGAACTGTCAGAGACACAAATCTACAATGGACATAGTGTAAAATGGTCCAATTCAAGTAAGTTATTCATTTGGCATCATTCGAATGGATAGAAATCAAGTTTCAATGAAAATTATCATATTCTGCCAAAACGTGCTTTTCAGCCCCTGAAAAGCACATTTTGGCCATAAAAACTGAATATGTCCCCTGCAACGAAATGAACTGTCAGAGACACAAATCTACAATGGACATAGTGTAAAATGGTCCAATTCAAGTAAGTTATTCATTTGGCATCATTCGAAGTGATAGAAATTAAGTTTTAATGTAAATTATCATACTCGGCCAAAACATGCTTTTCAGCCTCTGAAAAGCACATTTTGGCCATAAAAACTGAAAATGTCCCCTGCAACCAAACGAACTGTCGGAGACACAAATCTACAATGGACATAGTGTAAAATGGTCCAATTCAAGTAAGTTATTCATTTGGCATCATTCGAAGTGATAGAAATCAAGTTTTAATGAAAATTATCATACTCGGCCAAAACATGCTTTTCAGCCTCTGAAAAGCACATTTTGGCCATAAAAACTGAATATGTCCCCTGCAACCAAACGAACTGTCAGAGACACAAATCTACAATGGACATAGTGTAAAATGGTCCAATTCAAGTAAGTTATTCATTTGGCATCATTCGAAGTGATAGAAATCAAGTTTTAATGAAAATTACCATACTCGGCCAAAACATGCTTTTCAGCCCCTGAAAAGCACATTTTTGCCATAAAAACTGAATATGTCCCCTGCAACCAAACGAACTGTCAGAGACACAAATCTACAATGGACATAGTGTAAAATGGTCCAATTCAAGTAAGTTATTCATTTGGCATCATTCGAAGAGATAGAAATTAAGTTTTAATGAAAATTATCATACTCTGCCAAAACATGCTTTTCAGCCTCTGAAAAGCACATTTTGGCCATAAAAACTGAAAATGTCCCCTGCAACCAAACGAACTGTCGGAGACACAAATCTACAATTGACATAGTGTAAAATGGTCCAATTCAAGTAAGTTATTCATTTGGCATCATTCGAAGTGATAGAAATCAAGTTTTAATGAAAATTATCATACTCGGCCAAAACATGCTTTTCAGCCCCTGAAAAGCACATTTTGGCCATAAAAACTGAAAATGTCCCCTGCAACCAAACGAACTGTCGGAGACACAAATCTACAATGGACATAGTGTAAAATGGTCCAATTCAAGTAAGTTATTCATTTGGCATCATTCGAAGTGATAGAAATCAAGTTTTAATGAAAATTACCATACTCGGCCAAAACATGCTTTTCAGCCCCTGAAAAGCACATTTTGGCCATAAAAACTGAATATGTCCCCTGCAACCAAACGAACTGTCAGAGACACAAATCTACAATGGACATAGTGTAAAATGGTCCAATTCAAGTAAGTTATTCATTTGGCATCATTCGAAGAGATAGAAATTAAGTTTTAATGAAAATTATCATACTCTGCCAAAACATGCTTTTCAGCCTCTGAAAAGCACATTTTGGCCATAAAAACTGAAAATGTCCCCTGCAACCAAACGAACTGTCGGAGACACAAATCTACAATGGACATAGTGTAAAATGGTCCAATTCAAGTAAGTTATTCATTTGGCATCATTCGAAGTGATAGAAATCAAGTTTTAATGAAAATTATCAAACTCGGCCAAAACATGCTTTTCAGCCCCTGAAAAGCACATTTTGGCCATAAAAACTGAAAATGTCCCCTGCAACCAAACGAACTGTTGGAGACACAAATCTACAATGGACATAGTGTAAAATGGTCCAATTCAAGTAAGTTATTCATTTGGCATCATTCGAAGTGATAGAAATCAAGTTTTAATGAAAATTACCATACTCGGCCAAAACATGCTTTTCAGCCCCTGAAAAGCACATTTTGGCCATAAAAACTGAATATGTCCCCTGCAACCAAACGAACTGTCAGAGACACAAATCTACAATGGACATAGTGTAAAATGGTCCAATTCAAGTAAGTTATTCATTTGGCATCATTCGAAGAGATAGAAATTAAGTTTTAATGAAAATTATCATACTCTGCCAAAACATGCTTTTCAGCCTCTGAAAAGCACATTTTGGCCATAAAAACTGAAAATGTCCCCTGCAACCAAACGAACTGTCGGAGACACAAATCTACAATGGACATAGTGTAAAATGGTCCAATTCAAGTAAGTTATTCATTTGGCATCATTCGAAGTGATAGAAATCAAGTTTTAATGAAAATTACCATACTCGGCCAAAACATGCTTTTCAGCCTCTGAAAAGCACATTTTGGCCATAAAAACTGAAAATGTCCCCTGCAACCAAACGAACTGTCGGAGACACAAATCTACAATGGACATAGTGTAAAATGGTCCAATTCAAGTAAGTTATTCATTTGGCATCAATCGAAGTGATAGAAATCAAGTTTTAATGATAATTATCAAACTCGGCCAAAACATGCTTTTCAGCCCCTGAAAAGCACATTTTGGCCATAAAAACTGAAAATGTCCCCTGCAACCAAACGAACTGTCGGAGACACAAATCTACAATGGACATAGTGTAAAATGGTCCAATTCAAGTAAGTTGTTCATTTGGCATCATTCGAAGTGATAGAAATCAAGTTTTAATGAAAATTATCATACTCGGCCAAAACATGCTTTTCAGCCCTGAAAAGCACATTTTGGCCATAAAAACTGAATATGTCCCCTGCAACCAAACGAACTGTCAGAGACACAAATCTACAATGGACATAGTGTAAAATGGTCCAATTCAAGCAAATTATTCATTTGGCATCATTCGAAGTGATAGAAATCAAGTTTTAATGAAAATTATCATACTCGGCCAAAACATGCTTTTCAGCCTCTGAAAAGCACATTTTGGCCATAAAAACTGAAAATGTCCCCTGCAACCAAACGAACTGTCGGAGACACAAATCTACAATGGACATAGTGTAAAATGGTCCAATTCAAGTAAGTTATTCATTTGGCATCATTCGAAGTGATATAAATTAAGTTTTAATGAAAATCATCATACCTGGCCAAAACATGCTTTTCAGCCCCTGAAAAGCACATTTTGGCCATAAAAACTGAATATGTCCCCTGCAACCAAACGAACTGTCAGAGACACAAATCTACAATGGACATAGTGTAAAATGGTCCAATTCAAGTGAGTTATTCATTTGGCATCATTCGAATGGATAGAAATCAAGTTTTAATGAAAATTATCATACTCTGCCAAAACATGCTTTTCAGCCTCTGAAAAGCACATTTTGGCCATAAAAACTGAAAATGTCCCCTGCAACCAAACGAACTGTCAGAGACACAAATCTACAATGGACATAGTGTAAAATGGTCCAATTCAAGTAAGTTATTCATTTGGCATCATTCGAAGTGATAGAAATCAAGTTTTAATGAAAATTACCATACTCGGCCAAAACATGCTTTTCAGCCCCTGAAAAGCACATTTTGGCCATAAAAACTGAATATGTCCCCTGCAACCAAACGAACTGTCAGAGACACAAATCTACAATGGACATAGTGTAAAATGGTCCAATTCAAGTAAGTTATTCATTTGGCATCATTCGAATGGATAGAAATCAAGTTTCAATGAAAATTATCATATTCTGCCAAAACGTGCTTTTCAGCCCCTGAAAAGCACATTTTGGCCATAAAAACTGAATATGTCCCCTGCAAGGAAATGAACTGTCAGAGACACAAATCTACAATGGACATAGTGTAAAATGGTCCAATTCAAGTAAGTTATTCATTTGGCATCATTCGAAGTGATAGAAATTAAGTTTTAATGTAAATTATCATACTCGGCCAAAACATGCTTTTCAGCCTCTGAAAAGCACATTTTGGCCATAAAAACTGAAAATGTCCCCTGCAACCAAACGAATTGTCGGAGACACAAATCTACAATGGACATAGTGTAAATTGGTCCAATTCAAGTAAGTTATTCATTTGGCATCATTCGAAGTGATAGAAATCAAGTTTTAATGAAAATTATCAAACTCGGCCAAAACATGCTTTTCAACCCCTGAAAAGCACATTTTGGCCATAAAAACTGAAAATGTCCCCTGCAACCAAACGAACTGTCGGAGACACAAATCTACAATGGACATAGTGTAAAATGGTCCAATTCAAGTAAGTTATTCATTTGGCATCATTCGAAGTGATAGAAATCAAGTTTTAATGAAAATTACCATACTCGGCCAAAACATGCTTTTCAGCCCCTGAAAAGCACATTTTGGCCATAAAAACTGAATATGTCCCCTGCAACCAAACGAACTGTCAGAGACACAAATCTACAATGGACATAGTGTAAAATGGTCCAATTCAAGTAAGTTATTCATTTGGCATCATTCGAAGTGATAGAAATCAAGTTTTAATGAAAATTATCATACTCTGCCAAAACATGCTTTTCAGCCTCTGAAAAGCACATTTTGGCCATAAAAACTGAAAATGTCCCCTGCAACCAAACGAACTGTCAGAGACACAAATCTACAATGGACATAGTGTAAAGTGGTCCAATTCAAGTAAGTTATTCATTTGGCATCATTCGAATGGATAGAAATCAAGTTTTAATGAAAATTATCATACTCGGCCAAAACATGCTTTTCAGCCTCTGAAAAGCACATTTTGGCCATAAAAACTGAAAATGTCCCCTGCAACCAAACGAACTGTCGGAGACACAAATCTACAATGGACATAGTGTAAAATGGTCCAATTCAAGTAAGTTATTCATTTGGCATCATTCGAAGTGATAGAAATTAAGTTTTAATGAAAATTATCATACTCTGCCAAAACATGCTTTTCAGCCTCTGAAAAGCACATTTTGGCCATAAAAACTGAAAATGTCCCCTGCAACCAAACGAACTGTTGGAGACACAAATCTACAATGAACATAGTGTAAAATGGTCCAATTCAAGTAAGTTATTCATTTGGCATCATTCGAAGTGATATAAATTAAGTTTTAATGAAAATCATCATACCTGGCCAAAACATGCTTTTCAGCCCCTGAAAAGCACATTTTGGCCATAAAAACTGAATATGTCCCCTGCAACCAAACGAACTGTCAGAGACACAAATCTACAATGGACATAGTGTAAAATGGTCCAATTCAAGTAAGTTATTCATTTGGCATCATTCGAATGGATAGAAATCAAGTTTCAATGAAAATTATCATATTCTGCCAAAACGTGCTTTTCAGCCCCTGAAAAGCACATTTTGGCCATAAAAACTGAATATGTCCCCTGCAACGAAATGAACTGTCAGAGACACAAATCTACAATGGACATAGTGTAAAATGGTCCAATTCAAGTAAGTTATTCATTTGGCATCATTCGAAGTGATATAAATTAAGTTTTAATGTAAATTATCATACTCGGCCAAAACATGCTTTTCAGCCTCTGAAAAGCACATTTTGGCCATAAAAACTGAAAATGTCCCCTGCAACCAAACGAACTGTCGGAGACACAAATCTACAATGGACATAGTGTAAAATGGTCCAATTCAAGTAAGTTATTCATTTGGCATCATTCGAAGTGATAGAAATCAAGTTTTAATGAAAATTATCATACTCGGCCAAAACATGCTTTTCAGCCTCTGAAAAGCACATTTTGGCCATAAAAACTGAATATGTCCCCTGCAACCAAACGAACTGTCAGAGACACAAATCTACAATGGACATAGTGTAAAATGGTCCAATTCAAGTAAGTTATTCATTTGGCATCATTCGAAGTGATAGAAATCAAGTTTTAATGAAAATTACCATACTCGGCCAAAACATGCTTTTCAGCCCCTGAAAAGCACATTTTGGCCATAAAAACTGAATATGTCCCCTGCAACCAAACGAACTGTCAGAGACACAAATCTACAATGGACATAGTGTAAAATGGTCCAATTCAAGTAAGTTATTCATTTGGCATCATTCGAATGGATAGAAATCAAGTTTCAATGAAAATTATCATATTCTGCCAAAACGTGCTTTTCAGCCCCTGAAAAGCACATTTTGGCCATAAAAACTGAATATGTCCCCTGCAACGAAATGAACTGTCAGAGACACAAATCTACAATGGACATAGTGTAAAATGGTCCAATTCAAGTAAGTTATTCATTTGGCATCATTCGAAGTGATAGAAATTAAGTTTTAATGTAAATTATCATACTCGGCCAAAACATGCTTTTCAGCCTCTGAAAAGCACATTTTGGCCATAAAAACTGAAAATGTCCCCTGCAACCAAACGAACTGTCGGAGACACAAATCTACAATGGACATAGTGTAAAATGGTCCAATTCAAGTAAGTTATTCATTTGGCATCATTCGAAGTGATAGAAATCAAGTTTTAATGAAAATTATCATACTCGGCCAAAACATGCTTTTCAGCCTCTGAAAAGCACATTTTGGCCATAAAAACTGAATATGTCCCCTGCAACCAAACGAACTGTCAGAGACACAAATCTACAATGGACATAGTGTAAAATGGTCCAATTCAAGTAAGTTATTCATTTGGCATCATTCGAAGTGATAGAAATCAAGTTTTAATGAAAATTACCATACTCGGCCAAAACATGCTTTTCAGCCCCTGAAAAGCACATTTTTGCCATAAAAACTGAATATGTCCCCTGCAACCAAACGAACTGTCAGAGACACAAATCTACAATGGACATAGTGTAAAATGGTCCAATTCAAGTAAGTTATTCATTTGGCATCATTCGAAGAGATAGAAATTAAGTTTTAATGAAAATTATCATACTCTGCCAAAACATGCTTTTCAGCCTCTGAAAAGCACATTTTGGCCATAAAAACTGAAAATGTCCCCTGCAACCAAACGAACTGTCGGAGACACAAATCTACAATTGACATAGTGTAAAATGGTCCAATTCAAGTAAGTTATTCATTTGGCATCATTCGAAGTGATAGAAATCAAGTTTTAATGAAAATTATCATACTCGGCCAAAACATGCTTTTCAGCCCCTGAAAAGCACATTTTGGCCATAAAAACTGAAAATGTCCCCTGCAACCAAATGAACTGTCGGAGACACAAATCTACAATGGACATAGTGTAAAATGGTCCAATTCAAGTAAGTTATTCATTTGGCATCATTCGAAGTGATAGAAATCAAGTTTTAATGAAAATTACCATACTCGGCCAAAACATGCTTTTCAGCCCCTGAAAAGCACATTTTGGCCATAAAAACTGAATATGTCCCCTGCAACCAAACGAACTGTCAGAGACACAAATCTACAATGGACATAGTGTAAAATGGTCCAATTCAAGTAAGTTATTCATTTGGCATCATTCGAAGAGATAGAAATTAAGTTTTAATGAAAATTATCATACTCTGCCAAAACATGCTTTTCAGCCTCTGAAAAGCACATTTTGGCCATAAAAACTGAAAATGTCCCCTGCAACCAAACGAACTGTCGGAGACACAAATCTACAATGGACATAGTGTAAAATGGTCCAATTCAAGTAAGTTATTCATTTGGCATCATTCGAAGTGATAGAAATCAAGTTTTAATGAAAATTATCAAACTCGGCCAAAACATGCTTTTCAGCCCCTGAAAAGCACATTTTGGCCATAAAAACTGAAAATGTCCCCTGCAACCAAACGAACTGTCGGAGACACAAATCTACAATGGACATAGTGTAAAATGGTCCAATTCAAGTAAGTTATTCATTTGGCATCATTCGAAGTGATAGAAATCAAGTTTTAATGAAAATTACCATACTCGGCCAAAACATGCTTTTCAGCCCCTGAAAAGCACATTTTGGCCATAAAAACTGAATATGTCCCCTGCAACCAAACGAACTGTCAGAGACACAAATCTACAATGGACATAGTGTAAAATGGTCCAATTCAAGTAAGTTATTCATTTGGCATCATTCGAAGAGATAGAAATTAAGTTTTAATGAAAATTATCATACTCTGCCAAAACATGCTTTTCAGCCTCTGAAAAGCACATTTTGGCCATAAAAACTGAAAATGTCCCCTGCAACCAAACGAACTGTCGGAGACACAAATCTACAATGGACATAGTGTAAAATGGTCCAATTCAAGTAAGTTATTCATTTGGCATCATTCGAAGTGATAGAAATCAAGTTTTAATGAAAATTACCATACTCGGCCAAAACATGCTTTTCAGCCTCTGAAAAGCACATTTTGGCCATAAAAACTGAAAATGTCCCCTGCAACCAAACGAACTGTCGGAGACACAAATCTACAATGGACATAGTGTAAAATGGTCCAATTCAAGTAAGTTATTCATTTGGCATCATTCGAAGAGATAGAAATTAAGTTTTAATGAAAATTATCATACTCTGCCAAAACATGCTTTTCAGCCTCTGAAAAGCACATTTTGGCCATAAAAACTGAAAATGTCCCCTGCAACCAAACGAACTGTCGGAGACACAAATCTACAATGGACATAGTGTAAAATGGTCCAATTCAAGTAAGTTATTCATTTGGCATCATTCGAAGTGATAGAAATCAAGTTTTAATGAAAATTATCAAACTCGGCCAAAACATGCTTTTCAGCCCCTGAAAAGCACATTTTGGCCATAAAAACTGAAAATGTCCCCTGCAACCAAACGAACTGTTGGAGACACAAATCTACAATGGACATAGTGTAAAATGGTCCAATTCAAGTAAGTTATTCATTTGGCATCATTCGAAGTGATAGAAATCAAGTTTTAATGAAAATTACCATACTCGGCCAAAACATGCTTTTCAGCCCCTGAAAAGCACATTTTGGCCATAAAAACTGAATATGTCCCCTGCAACCAAACGAACTGTCAGAGACACAAATCTACAATGGACATAGTGTAAAATGGTCCAATTCAAGTAAGTTATTCATTTGGCATCATTCGAAGAGATAGAAATTAAGTTTTAATGAAAATTATCATACTCTGCCAAAACATGCTTTTCAGCCTCTGAAAAGCACATTTTGGCCATAAAAACTGAAAATGTCCCCTGCAACCAAACGAACTGTCGGAGACACAAATCTACAATGGACATAGTGTAAAATGGTCCAATTCAAGTAAGTTATTCATTTGGCATCATTCGAAGTGATAGAAATCAAGTTTTAATGAAAATTACCATACTCGGCCAAAACATGCTTTTCAGCCTCTGAAAAGCACATTTTGGCCATAAAAACTGAAAATGTCCCCTGCAACCAAACGAACTGTCGGAGACACAAATCTACAATGGACATAGTGTAAAATGGTCCAATTCAAGTAAGTTATTCATTTGGCATCAATCGAAGTGATAGAAATCAAGTTTTAATGATAATTATCAAACTCGGCCAAAACATGCTTTTCAGCCCCTGAAAAGCACATTTTGGCCATAAAAACTGAAAATGTCCCCTGCAACCAAACGAACTGTCGGAGACACAAATCTACAATGGACATAGTGTAAAATGGTCCAATTCAAGTAAGTTGTTCATTTGGCATCATTCGAAGTGATAGAAATCAAGTTTTAATGAAAATTATCATACTCGGCCAAAACATGCTTTTCAGCCCTGAAAAGCACATTTTGGCCATAAAAACTGAATATGTCCCCTGCAACCAAACGAACTGTCAGAGACACAAATCTACAATGGACATAGTGTAAAATGGTCCAATTCAAGCAAATTATTCATTTGGCATCATTCGAAGTGATAGAAATCAAGTTTTAATGAAAATTATCATACTCGGCCAAAACATGCTTTTCAGCCTCTGAAAAGCACATTTTGGCCATAAAAACTGAAAATGTCCCCTGCAACCAAACGAACTGTCGGAGACACAAAT